>NC_045427.1:658989169-659261669 GCF_902635505.1 Sarcophilus harrisii
GAAAAAGATAAAAGGCTCCTTTCACCTTCTATGTTTCCATGGCTCCTCTGAGGCAGAATTCTGATAAATATCCATCATATGACTACAGATGGCTCCTATGAGTCTGAAGCAAAGTCTGGCTTCTCAAGCCCCCCACCCCGGAGCCTGAGTATCTGACAGACACTATTCCAAGTTTAAGTGGGCCAGACTCCATCTTGGCACCCTCGTTCTGCTCTTCAGGCTGCAGACGACCTGGATTGATTCTCCACAACTGGGAGAAGACTGTCCTTTTCTGCAAGACGGGGCATTCAAAGAACATTCTCCTTCTTCCCTTCCCAACCTCTGACTTGATTATAAATCCAGACACGATAGGACAGACTCTTCTGAAGTCGACACCTGCCACAAAGAGCGCTTTGAGTGTTCATCAGAGAGTACAATGAGGGCCAATTGCTGTCCAGCACTTGGGCAAATGCTAGCGGAGGTATCGTGTGTAAGAGATACAAGCTGATGAATAGACCAGCTATGTCTCCTTCTGTTTGCCTCAATATTATGCCTGTAAGCTGGATCACCAGAAAACTATGAAGGAGCCTGGCTTCTCTCTGCTCCCTGCAGAAATGCCTTCGTGGACCTTCGATTTAATGTTACACTTTCAGCACGATTTAATGTTACACTTTCAGCACTTACAGAGGGTCGATAGAAGAAACATCCATTGAAGGAGAACTCCCGCAGCTTTTGTAAAGTAGTACTTGAATACATGGTCCATTATGTTCACCCACGCCCATTAGAAAAGGAACTATGATAAATCCCTTTGAGAATTCTGGAGCTAGGAAATGATTCTCCCTATACTAGATTAGGACAACTACGTAACTCACCCAATTCGATCCAAGAAACAAGTATTAATACAGATGATCATCAGGCACCAAGAATGCAAAGACAAAAGGGAAAGCAGACTCCAACTTCAAGGAGCTGACATCCTGCCGGGAAGAGGAGAAACTCATGCTTCATTCTTCATCCTTGGCTGTCGGCAATCTGAGAGCTAAGGCTGACCTTACATTTCCGTGTTTTCTTTCTACCCGCTTGCACATCTCAAGCCAGACTTCATCATGTCCCCTGCTAGGTACCTTCTTCCTCAAGCCCCCTTTCTCTGTCCCACTTGTGAGTATATTGCCTTCCCCCAATAGATGGTCAAGTCCTCGAGGGCAGGAACTATCTTTTTGTTCACACTTCTATCTCTAGAATATAGTTAAGCACATAATGAATCGTTACTGACTGAATAAAAGAATGGCATAGAAAAATTAATTCCAGATTCCTTGTCCAAATAGTGCCCAGATTTTTTTGACTGGATTGCCTTCCGCCCTTTTTTGTGACTTTTTTTTCTAATTTACATTTCTAGCTTCTTTATATCCTTTCTTTGGAAGTCAGCCAAATGGAAAAAAGAAACAAATAAACATATTTAGCACCAGTTCTATTCCAAATTTGTCAAAATTGCCCATCATTCAAAGACATAAAACAGCATATGTTTACTTTTATCACAAAGTTGGTAGCCAAATTCAATAAACAAGCAAATAGCACTCTGCCACCACTTCAACAGGCTAATGTAGCTAATTAAGAAGTAGTCAAGTCCTCGATCTGCCTCTGCCCTCAAGGAGCCGATATTCTTTTCTGTCATCTGGACCAAATTAGCCTCTAACCTGTGGATAGCCAGAGCCAAGCTGAGCAAGCTAGGAGCAGGAGAGCCAATTATCAAATAAAAGTTTAATTTCAAATTGAGGGAAAGGGCTTGTGAGCAAGAACACATGTGCCAGGACCCCACTCCGTCGGGGGACTCAAAAGTAATATAGAGAGATCCTAATACTTATATTAATATTTGTGCAATGAGCGGTAGCCATGACAATGAGAGGCAAGAGCAAAAAATGTAACAAGTTTGATTCCTCGCAGGACTTCATGTCCAGAACTTGTCTGAGCTCAGAGGATACCATGTGCTGGTCAAAGCAATTCAATAATTATGTGATTTTAGCAGATGGTGGATGCAATAGATTGTTGTTATGACAAGCTCAGGACACAGCCTGCTTTCTGGACAGCAGCTCTGGAAATAGGTTGTTTCCTAAGTCTCAATACCTGCTTGGTGATTTGAAAAAGGACAATGATGAGGAACACTTTGTGCACCTGCAAGTGCTAGAGACGTGCCAGCTTTGAGCACTTGCATTATTATTTTCATCATTATTATGATTATTATCCCATCTGCTTCCAGACTTTGATAATCATTTTTTTTTAACGTGGAGAATTCTCAAATCCTGACCTCCAGCTCAGATCTGGCTTTCATTCCCCAGTCCCAAATGTTTACCTGCTATGTAGGCATGAGTCAGAAGCCGGAAGCAGCAGGAAGTAGCTAAGACAAATGGCCAGAGACTCATGAGAAGACAGGCAGGGGAAAGCGTGATGCAGACCCTCTGCTGCTTCCCTCCCCCATCATTGACCACCCACTGTTCTTCACGTCCCACACTTTCACTGCCTTGCTCAGCGGGAGTAAGGTACTAAAAAAAGCTGGAATAAGTGAAGCATGAGGTCTGGCCCCACTGGGATGACAGTCTAGTGGAGGAGGGATGACGTGCAAACATATAGAAAATGACACATACAATTTCCAAATGCGTAAAGGAGGTTAAACCTGCATGTTATTAGTGTGGAGAGGAAGAAGAGATCGTTTCTGCAGGAAGAGGAGAGCAGGGGTGGCTTCCTAGAGAGTGGCGGAATGAACTGAACCTGAAGGATGAGCAGAACTACATCATAAAAGACAGAGGGGGAACATTCTGAGTAAAGGAAACAAATGGGCAAAGGTCCAGAAAGTGTTATATCACTCTCAAAAAAAAAAATACATAATTGCCTGGATATGGTATGGAAAGGAGAGAATTATGGCATATATCCAGAAAGCTAAGCTGGAGTCTATTCATGCTAAGGAGTTCACATTCATTTTCTTTATTAATCTCTTTTAACTCTGATTGGCCAAGTCCAGCGGACTCTACCTGGCCCCCACCTCTCTCTCGCTCCTATTCCTTTCCCTATATTTCTCCTTCCAAAGCCATATTTAGAAATCGCCCTAATGATGGCCTATGTGTCACCATTCTCAAGATGGTAAGAGGGAGGCATTGAAAAATTTTCAATGGAGGAGTAGCAGGATAAGTCTTGGGCAACAAGATGCATTTTCAGCACCACAGTCATCCAGTCAATAAATATTTCTTACAGATTTATATTATGTGTCAGGCACTGTACCAAGTGTGGCAGTTGCAAAAAAAAAAAAAAAAAATCAGTTCTTGCTCTCAGATCTTACAGTTGTGTGGAAAAAGAAAGCATGAAAACAACTGTATACAAGCAAGACCTAGCCAGAATAAATAGGAGATCATGAATGGGGGGGAGCACTAGCACTAAGTAGGAAAAAGAAAGGCTTTTGGAGGAGAGGAGATTCAGAAATGGGGAGGAGAGCACAGTCATGGAAGAAACTCTCTAAAAAAGCTCAAGAGTCTGGGGAGAAAAGTAGCACAGAGTAGATTACTTGATTTAAGACAACTGATGATAATGATGATTTTATAGTGGCCCAGAGGTAGTAAAAGACTATAGCTCACCACATCTATGTCAAGAAGAAAGACAACTTGGGGTAGAAGGGCGATCGTGAATGGAGCTGAGTGTCTGTTCAAGTTAAGGTCATCCAGGTAATGAGATATGCATGTGTATACATCTATGTTTATATCTGAAATATTTGTGTATATATAATTTATCTAATGCTTTAAAGCATGCAATATACTTTATAAATACTATATTTTATCTTCAATAATGCTGGGAAGTAGGTTCTATATATCCCCTATTATAGGAGAGGAAACCGAGCAAGAAAGAGGTTGTAGTGTTAGAATCCTAGTGCTAACTCAATGGAATTGATAGAAAGAATGCTTAGGTAATTGGTTCACACATTAGAGCTCACACCTTTAAGAGAGTTCACACATTAGCTCACGCATTAGAGTTCACAAGTTGGGAGATTTCAGGATTCAGCATGAGAGTTCACACTTCCCACAATCCCACTCTCTTGAAGGAGGAGTCAACTTTTGGGTTCACACCTTTAAGAGATCCTGTATAAGAAGCTCTCAGTCTCAGTGAGGGCGAGTTGGAGATATTGAGAGGTACATGTCAGTGAAGATTCAGTTGAAGAGATTGAAAGCCAGAAGTCAGTTAGTTGAGGAGATTGAGAAGCCAGGAGTCGGAGTTGAGCTAGAGGCAGAAGCTGGCAGAGACAAAAGACTAGCAATGAGCACTCTCGGAACCAAAGAAAGCGAACTGGGCTATTTTGGAAGAGACAATAAAAGATTGGATTTTAACTCCTGGCTGCATTTGAGGTGAATATTACTTGAAACTGAAACTAAGGCTGCCTCCAGAAGCTCCCCAAGAAACCTGCTCCCAGAAAAAAACCATCATCTCTTAGAGAAGAAGAGAACATACTCCTACATGGTAGGAGTCTAAGTTCAGATTTCTTCTCATGTGTTTGAGACATTGAGTTCACTCTCTATCTATAGAACATGTGCATAGACCTACATGTATGTACATATGTTCATATATAAGTGTGTATATACACACATATAAAGATAGAGAGATTAAATATTGGTGCTCAACGCAAGACTGTTATGCAATGAGTAGCCTGATCCTTCTGTATATTATGAGAAGAAATGAGCCATGCATTTACTGATATTCTCAGTATACAGAAAATTAGGCACATAAAGCAGTTATAGAGAATTATAGAGAAAAATGGAGATTTAGACATTTTCTTGAAGAGGAAGAGGAAGAAGTTTGGAGAGTTTTTCTATCATATCCCCAAGAATCTTAATGTGAAATAAATAGTTATTGCAATATTAGGCAAAGTTCAGTATGAGAAAAAGTGAGTTAAAAAAAACACATGTTGGGATATGTGACTCAGAAATGAGAAATTAAAAAACCTCCCATACATATATCATCACTCTAAGAGCAAAGTGTCTGTGAGCATAAATGGAAGGAATTGGAAATTTCCAAAGAAAAATAGACTGGATGTGGGATGAGCAAGATTGAAGAACCCGATAGCCTCGCATACAACAAACAACCAAACTCTTCCTCTTCTTTCATTTGATCAAACCTACCATTGAACTGGTTCTCCCAACATATTGAAAGACCCCTAGAGGAAGGCCTCAAGCCTGTGAGATTATGTTATTTATGGGTAGTACAGTAGGTAGAGTACTGGACTCGGGACAACCCATGTTCAAATCTGCCTCACATCCTTACTCTGATAGACCTTAGACAAGTCAATAGCCTCAGTTTGCTTCAACTCACTCATCTGCAAAATGGGAATAATAATAAGATTTATTTTAAAGAGTTGTAAGAATCAAAGAGATGATGCTTGAAAAGTGCTATAGTGATGTCATCATTAGTTTGTTTACTTATTTGCTTACTTATTAAAGCTCTATATAGGAGGGCATGAACTAGAATTTATATGATGATGGGAGGCTAGATAGGTTGCAATTTGGAGCAATGGAAGGAGCAGCTGATTTAACAAGATTATAGTTCAGTTGAAGAAGGTGAAGTGTTTGGACAGTGGGATGAAGGGCAATTCCTGGTTGTCTCTAATATTGGGAGCGAAAGAATCAGTGAAGAAAGGAGATTAAAAAACAAACAAGCAAATAAAAATGAAACACATCAAAAAACAAACAAAACAAAAAACAAACAAACAAAAAACAGTGGAGATGACTGGAACAAAATTCAAAGGCCTGGCTCTCCAGGTATAGATGCTAGACTTGGCAATGTTACGAGGCAGTAGAGTAATATCCATTACATAAAGTTTTTTCTTGTGCAAATCAGCTCCCTGTCTGCATTCAAATAAAAGTTCAAATGTTACATTAAATTCAGAGAAAGAAGGAACATAAAAAGACATGACGTGCAATTATAAAAGCTCTAATTCTGACTTAATTAAGCAAAATGGGAGATTATTTTTAAAAACATTCTTTCAGCTTTTCTTAGAAAACTTTAATTAGTTTCTTAGAGAAGCTTACCAATATAAGACTCACCAAAATAAGGAGACCAAAGAAGCTCAGAAACAACAATAACAACACAAAATCAAGTCCTTTACCAAGTGTAGAATGACAGAATATTCGAGTTAAAAGGAGTTCATGACCATGTGCTCCAACCCAGACAAGAAATCTTGGGGGTTAGGTGCTGCTGATATTGCCAGAGGTTAAACCACACAGGTCCATATAGTGAGGATATGAGCATAGATTTCCATTCAGGTCCTCCTAACGCCAAGCTCAGCTCCTTATCCGCTATACAACGTAGGGGAAATTACTACACTGAGGAGAATACAAAACAACTTAAGTGAAATAAGAGATTTTGTTCCTTTTGAGTCATTTTTCAGTTGTGTCTGACTCTCTGCGACCCCATTTGGGATTTTCTTGGCAAAGAGCTTGGGGTGATTTGCCACTTCCTTCTCTAGCTCATTTTACAAATGAAGAAACTGAGGTGAAATGACTTTCCCAGGATCACTCAGCTAAGAAGTGTCTAAAAGCCAGATTTGAACTCAGACTTTCCTGACTCCTTGCCTGGTGCTCTATCTACTGCTTAGAAAGCATCCAATCGAAGCCTTTCTTTTGAAAGAGGAAGATGCAGTTGAAGAAAAAAGGTTTCACCATGACCGTAATTAAACCATACAATCAGTTGTGAACTTAATCTCTGACCCACAATGTATCATGCTCTTCTGAAAGATTCCTTTTAAGTCAGCATCACAGGAGGTGGGGACAGAAACTCCAGTATTCCCAGCCTCTTCTTCAGAACCTGGGACAGAGGCCAAACACTCCATTTTGTTCGCCTCCAGTAGGAGTCTATTGATCCTGGAACCAGGTCCAATTAAAAACATTTTATTGGGAAACATCCCCTTCCTTGATGACCCAGCACTGGGTCCACTTCCAGTTGGCAATCTGGGGTCCAAAGGTGAGAGCAAAATGCCTGGATTTCTTTAGATGTTTTTCATATGACTCATACTGCACTTAGGAGTCAGCACTGGGTCTAGAGTCAGGAAGCTCTTTGTTCAAAGCCATCCTCAGTACTTTATGCATGAACCTGGCCAAGTATTTCCCTGTGTTTGCCTCAGTTTCTCCAACTCATCAAATGAAAAGAGAGCACCTATTTCAGAGGGTTATTGTGAAGATAAAAAGAAGTATTGCTTGTAAAGCCCTTCCCACAATGCCTGGCACATAGTAGACACTATGTAAATGCTTATTCCATTCCCCATTCATTTTTATTTATATACAAAACAAACTTTGGGGGAATAGAGTACACATGAATATCAGTATTCCAGAGATCACAAAGATGGAGTGGCCCACTGCACCAGTGGTTCTACAAAGATAGCCAGGTCACATCGCTTTTCTGAGCCTCAGTTTCTTCATTTGTAAGGTGGAGAAAAAATATTGGCATCTTTTGACCTCTTGTGGGAAAGTTCTCTTCAAGCCCGAATAGAAACAGCAAAGTGATTATCATAGGAAGAAGAGCTATAATGACTAACGTGTGTCTGCTTCCATAATTCAGCTGAAAGAGCCCAAGTGGGGAATGAAGCAGAATACAGGGAAGGGGAATGAGTCAGACGCAGATACCTTCAATTTCCAAAAGATGAGCTGTTCCTCATTGCCCCATTTCTGCCCTCCCTCTGAGAACCGATGGAGCTGAAGGACGAGAGGCAGAATTGATCCTTCCCAGGGAGGAAGCCAATGGTTATTTACCTGGTTCCAAACAGTGACACTCAGGATGAGCAGCCAAATGCCCACAGAATCGGTCCTCGTAAAAATGCTACCCCAACCTTTGGGGAATGCCCAGGAAGGCTGTCTGCGAAAACCTTTTTGGCCGGGAGGGAAACTAGCCTGCTACTTTCCGTATGGGGCCAGGTGGGAACTGCTGTAGAGTTTTCCCTTGGATTAACCTTCATCAAGAAGAACGTTGAAAGCCAATGAAGAAACACGCATGCTCCAAGTCAAGGATCCTCCATGGATGGATGGAAATGAGGGAAATGAACAGGTGACTCACCTGAGGCTGCTTGAAGTACAGGTAGTGCACTACCTAGGACACTAGTGGACAGGTAGTGACTGGAGAGGAAGGACAAACTTTGTTTAAAAAGGAGGGCTCCCCAAACTCAAGTAGCATTTAGACAATAACCAGGACACTGAGACAAGGAAGGGTACACGCGGGGAGGTAGCAAAGCATCAGGCCTCAGGTTGGAGGAGGAAGCTGAGCTCCATGCTAGCAGCCTCTGCCTCCTTCCTTGGGTGGTGTAATATCCCACTTTATGTAAAGGCAAGGGGCCATTTCCTGCCCGAAGGATCCCCCAGGGCTGAGCCTGCCCAAGGGCTCCTGGGCCAGGGGCTGCAGCATTCGAACACTCTGCAGCGTTCCCACTCGCCACATCATCCTCTCCGAGAGGCTGTCACGCGGCATGTTCACGGAGAATGAGCATTCGAGAGTCGCCCAAATTAGATTTTAATTGTTCTCGCCCTCTTGGAGGCTCCTTCCAGCTCTTAATGGCGGCGTCCTGTCATCTCTCTCTCCCATGATCCCGAAGCACCTTCTTAAAGAATGCAGTGATGGCCACGAAAAACAGTCAAGTTGTTTTCCTTCTGTGCAAATGAGGGCACTAAACAGTGTGACTCATCCCTGAAGTGACAAAGGAAACAAGCGGAGTGAGCATGACTTACCAACTTGAACCTGATGATGATAATAACACTTACCACGATCATTGCAGATGGAAAGCAATTATCACAACACAACGGCGAAAATAAAGTGGCTATTTATGGGCCTGGGAAGGAGCACTGCCTAATCTGGCTGGTCGGTGGGGTCACTTCTTCAGTTCCTCATGGCAGATGAAGGCAAGACGGCCTCCGCCAGATGATTCATGAATCCCTCTCTGGGAGGATTTAGAAGCGACCTTTTCTGGAGGAAAACTGAGCCCCAGGAAGCATTTAGGCAATAACTGAGAACTGAACTATTTCTCTTCTCACCCTACTGGCAGCTTCCAGTTGGCTTATCCTGCCAGGTACATCCGCGTGAGGCTTCTCTAAAATGCCCCTGGGAACGGCCAGGAATCCATCGCACACGTTCGGGGGCATCAGCAGGTCCTTTCTCCACGAGTATCCGATAAAAACGTGAGCCAGGACACTGCCTCGTGGCCTCCATTCAGTCAGGGAATTCCAGGCAGCCGTACTGGGGCCCAAACCCACCTTGGTCTCTATGGGAGATAAAACGTCTCCAGATCACTGGCAAATCAGGCTGCTACGAACAGCCAGTGCTTCTTAACTGCTCGTGCTTCGCACAGACCAACGAGCGATGAGCCAGTCACCGATTAAAAGTAGCACTCCACGCACAGCCAAGTACGGGAGGCAGCGAAGAAGTGGAAAGGGGCGCCCAGAGGCGGGGCAGCAGCAAACCCGCTGTAATAGGTGCGGAGGACAGACTGTTAAGTGGGAAATGGGGAGTGAGGAAAAGCCCGTAAACACCCAGTGAGGGGAGGCGGCATCGAGTAAACCACACAAGGAAGCTTCGATACAGTAAAAGCAACAGCCACCGAGGGACAGAAGATGGAGCTCGGCAAGTGGCAAAGAACCAGCGTGGCCAAAAGAAGAACGAGAATCGCTTTTCCTCCCTGAGCCTTTTTCCTCCCCTTCCATCCTTTTCCTTCTCCTCCTCCTGCCCCTCCCCCCTTTCTGCACAGCAAGGCTCCATGGGGGTGGAACATTCTTTCTCAATTGAGCTTCCAACATTGTTTTTCACCCTTTCTCATTCTTTCCCTTTGTCTCTCGGTCACTGTCTCTCTGTCTCTCTCTATCTCTGTGTCTCTCTCTGTCTCTGTCTCTCTCTATCTCTGTGTCTCTCTCTGTCTCTGTCTCTCTCTATCTCTGTGTCTCTCTCTGTCTCTGTCTCATTACAAAAGTTCACGTACAAAAGCCCGGAACCCGCCGCTGGGTTTTAGTTTGCTCAGGAACAAGGGCTTGGAGCGGCATCTGTTTCCTGCTTTCGTGAGTGGGAGGGAAAGGAGCCGGGGCGCTCCGAAACACCTCCCTGCCCCCACCCTGAGGAACACGTCGGTGTCGCCCCCCAGCGGAGGCGCGGGGGCAGGGAGAGCTTCGGCGACGTGCCCGGGGTGACACGCCGGGGGGAGGGGGAGGATTTGAACTCGGGTCTCACTCCCCGGCCCCTTGCGGCTGGTTCTGAGACCCGGGGCCTCTTCCTCGGGCTTCAGGCCCCAAACAGTGCGGACCGCGGTGGGAGGCAATAACCAGCTAACCTTCCTGGGCCGCCTCCTGCCTTAATCTCCCTTTGCGGCCGGGCCAGACACACCTGGCGCCGATTGTTGGATGGGAGACTCGCGTCTCCTCCCTCCCCGGTTTCGGAAGTCCCCGCAGGCCCCGCCCCGCCCTTGGCTTCCCTCTCCTCTGGGGCCTCCCCACTGCCCGGCCTGCAGACAAGGAGAAGCCGCGGAAGGGCCTCCCTGGGAGCTCCGCCTTCCCCCGGCCGCCGCTCCCAGACGCCCTCAGGGGGGCCGCCCCGCTGCGCTCCTTACCCGTCTGGCCTCCCCGTCTCAGAGGCCCCGCCCATCGCGGAAGTGGGTGCAAAGCCACCCAGCCAATTGTACCTGGGCAGAGCATGTCAGCAGCTCAAAGCAGGGAGGGGAGGAGGGGCCAGAGGGTCACGTGATCAAAGAACTGGGAATGTTGGCGGCCTTTTGTGAGGTTGGCAGGAATCCAAAGTCTGATATCACAGGGAAGACGAGCCCGGGCTCAACCTTGGGCCATGGAAACTTCCGTTTGCATCTACTTGCCGCTTTGGGGAAGACTGGCAGGTTAGTGAGTCCCGAGGCGGGCGGGAGTTACCCTTCCCCCACCGGCCAGGCTGTTGTGCAGGAGACTCCTGGGAGGTTTAACCAGAGAAGAAGCCTCAGGAAACCGTGGCTGTGTTTTAGCTATACACAGATGGGCCCTTTGAGAGCAGAACCAGAACCGTGACTTCCGGGGATAAAACAAGGGAAAGCGGGGAAGGCCCGGCCACAGAAATGGGGGGCGAGGTGGGGGGTGGGGGTTCCTGCTGCCTCAGGTGGCTCGGACCTTCCCCCCCTCCGGGCCACCCACGTGACCCTGGGCCAGCTACTTCCCGCAGATGCTGCCCTCAGGGTGATGTAATTAGTAGAGCTGGTCCTGGGTCTCTGCCAGAATTAAATATCTAATTCTAGAAATTCCACGTCTCTGCAATAAGGCTCCCTGTGAAGGGGGTACCAGGCCCAGAGTCAGGAGGGCCCGAGTGCGAGTGCGGCTCCCTCAGATCCCTCCGTCTCCGCCACCGCCGCTTGGTCAGCTATAAAGTGGGGCGCTAATGGCCCCAACTTCCCTGCGCCTGCGGGGTCCGCACGGGATCACCGTGAGTGCTCCCCGGGCTGCCCGGGCGTGGCGCATGCGCTGTGAAGGTCGGCGACGAATATGGTCAAAGCTAATGTCGTTATTAATAACTCGTATGGTCATAACGAGACGCAAATGCAAAGGCTCTTTGGGGGACTAACACGAGAGACGCGCGGGCGATGAGTCATTGAGAAAATGCGCACGTGCGGGTTTCCCATGATGTCCAGGACTGAAAGCGGGGGGCGGGTATCGGAGGGAAGCCGCGGTGCCGCTGAGACGTCTCAATACCCCCTGCTCAGCAAAGTAAAAAATTATCAAAAATATTCTTAGTAAGTAAGTCAAGGAAAAGGTCACAATGGGCTGCCTTGGTGTTCTCCGCCCAGAGCCCAGACACAGAAACAGAGACACGATGAGTATGGCGGCGCAGGAGCGGCCCTGGCGGCGGTCACAGCATCAGAGCCCGGCGCAGCGGCAGACGCAGCACGCCATTGCCAGCTTCTCAAACCCACCCTATCCACCAAATGGCCTGGCCCTGAGCCCGTGGCACTGGCCTGGACCTTCGTCAGGACCCGCAAGGGCACCTTCTGCTGAGGAGGCACCAGTTACTGGAGACCCAAATGCGGGTACTCTCTAAGGCAAGATGCATGAATGTGTTGTGGAGGAAGAAGATGCCCTGGAGAGCGGAATCTCCCAGTGCACCGACCGCCACCTTGAATGCTCGGGCTGCCTGTCTAATGCCCGTGCAGAACCAGCCACGTCAGGACACAGAGGCTGGTTTTCATCGTGCTCCGGAGTTGGTACCAGAGGAGTTTTACAGAGACTGGATTTCTATGAACACATCTGGCTACCTCCCTCCATCCTTGTGGAAGAAGCCCTGGCAAAACGGTTCCAGGTGGATCCGAGTGGGAAAATGCTAAGAGCTGTCTCGGGATGGCTGTCCCTGGAAGGACCATTTGTTTGATCTTGTACCTGGGCTGACTCCCTTAGTGGCCACTGCATTTGCTGCTTACCCTGATCCAAATGGACAATGGCCAGTACAGTGTAAGCCAAAAGATCTTCACTCTGAGGTGGGCTGCCCCTGTCTGAGCCATGGCAAGGCCTTCAGGATGAGGACTGGCCCGGATTAGTGTGATCCCTGGCTGGATTCACAATGGCCTCATGGGTCAGCACCACACAGAGAAGGGGCCCTGAGCATGTCCCTTCCACCCTGGCCCAGTGCCAGAGAACTCCTCTGTCTTCTGAGGAATCTCACTAAGAAAATAAAAAACAAAGAACTTTATCATTATTCTCGTACTTAAAAGGAGTCTACCTAGACCAAAGATATGGGTTGCTTCTATTATGTCAGGGTTATTTCAAAAGAGGAGTGAAATGGTGAGGAAAAAAAGGATCTCCTGAGAGAATAGGGAAGGGAGAGGAAGGAAGGAAAAATATCTCACAAAAAGGAGCTACACGAGCAGATGTTTTTGTGATTGAGAGGAAAGGGAGAATGCTTGATCCTTACTATCATCTGAATTAGTACAAGGAAAGAAGGATAAACATGGGTGTACATTTGACTATAGAAATTCATCCTGTCAATAGGGAAGCTGGGAAAGAAACTAAGAAAAATGAGGATAAGAGGGAAAGTCCATTAACAGATGGTAGGAGTGGTTAATACTCAGGAACAAAACAGAAAGTCGAGGAAGGTAAAGGGTAAAAATAGAGGGATAAATAGAAGAAAATTAGGAGGGGAGAACCGTAGTTAGCAATAATAAATGTGAATGGGATGAAATAATGTACAAAATGGAAAAGGATAACAGAATGGATTAGGAACCAGAATTCAATGTGTTACTATTGTTTCTTTTATGAGATAACACTTAAAAAAGAAAGACACACAGAATTAAATGAACATTAAAAATACTGCTGACATTAAAATAAGGGACTAGAGAAGAATTCCTTATATTTCAGCTGAAGTTACAAAGACGGGGAGAAGGCAGCTAGATGGTACAGCAAGGAACCTTAATTCAGAAGGACTTGTCCTCAGATTTAGTGTGATAACTTACTGTGTGACCTTGGGCAAATTGTTTAACCCCATTTGCCTCACACACACACAAAAAGCTATAATTAAAAGACATAATTCGAAAATAACATTTTGCTAAAAGGTTCCTTAGATAATGACTTAATAGCGATAATGGACTCATAAGAATTAAATAGCATAGATTCCATATTCTTGAAGGAAAGTTTAAATGAATTATAAGAGGAAATATCAAATTAATAAATCTAGCGAAGATCCTCAGCCAAAGATAAACCTAACAATAAAGTGAACAAGACAAAGATAAACATAATTATAAAATGAACAAGAAAAAAGTGAAGGAAATGAATAGAATTTTAGAAAAGTCAGATATGAGAGACCTCTGCAGGATAATGAATTGAGATAGAAAAAAGTTTTTTATATTTCAGCAGTATATGGTACCTTCACAAAAAGTAGATTGTATTAGTGTATAAAAATCTCACACACAAATGCAGAAAAGGAACAATTAAAAAAAAAATCACACCCTCTTTAGCTCATAATGCAATAAAAATTACATCCAATAAAGAGTCTTTGACATGCAGGTTAAAATTAATAGGAAACTCAAAAAATCTAATGATAAAGGATGAATGGGTCCAAAAAAAATCACAGAAAGAAAGATAATGACATTAATGAGACAACAAACCAAAATATGTGGGATGCAACTAAAGTAATACTAAGCAGATAATTTATATCTCTAAATTCTTACATAAAGAAATGAAAGGACAGTTCAACAAATGAAGTATGGGAATACATTAAAGAGAAAAAAGATTACATTTAGGTTTCTACTTACCTAGACACCCATTTTTGCAAGAATGTAAAAAAAAAAAATCTTTCCTGCAGTCATCAGTGAGTCAGTGGAGTTCTTGGTAAGATACTTTCTTTCAAATGGGGCCTATGAACGGGATTCAGACATTATGAGTTCAGGGTGGCTCCTGTCAAAGCATGAGGAGACATATCCCATTGATTTCAATGGCCCTGTGACTTGGCTTAGGCTTCCCCCCCTCATAGACTGTCCAAGATCACAAGACTATATTGGCAAGTAAAGTCACTGATGAATGCAAGAATCAGGAAGGGAACTAGAGTAGGTTTTATAGGAGCCAGGCAACTCTATCCAGAGACCAAAGGCTCTGAGAAAAGACCACATGAGGCAGAAATAACTTCTGTCCCTGCTATATTTTGATTGAGTGGGAGGACAGGGAAAACAAATTTGAAAGAATGGAACATTTCTCCCAAATTAAAGGTTCCATTTCATAATAAATAATTGTTTTAAAAAAGGAATAAATTTTAAGTTTCCAATTAAACATGAAAATTAGAATCCTGAAAATCAAAGAAGAGAGTAATAAAAGTACATTAAGAAATAAAAGTAGAAGATGATTTTTAAGGGGGAAAAAGAAACAATAAGCTCAATACACCACTAATTATTTTGATTTTTTTTTTAAAAGGCAAGCAAAAACTCAAATTTTCAGTTTGAAAAATGAAGAGGGCAAATACTCAACCAATCAACATGAAATTAAAGTTATTTTGTCCAAATAAATTTCAAAAAAACTGACAATCTAAATGAAAGGATTAATAATTATATAATTATACAAATGACAAATACAATACTGATGATTATAATGATTACAACAACAACGATGATGATGATGATGATGATAGTGCATATTTATAAAGTGCTTAAGGCAGTTCTTGATTTTTGAGGGTAGATCCAAGATAGAAGAGTGAAGCCAGGAAGCTGCTTGAGCTTCCCTAGAAAACCATGTGAAACCAAGACTATGAACAAAGTCTGATGGAATGAAACCCCTCTGCAGCTCAAGATATGCTGGAAAAACTTCAAGAAAGGTCAGTCTCGTTGGGGTGAAAAGGATGTTCAACCTAGTTAAGATAGGTTCTGGAAAAATCAGTGAAGGGGTCTCACAGCAAATCAGCAACCAAGACCCTTAGTCCTAGCTTAGTAGAAGAGCAAATCAGTAGAGCAGCTTCCAGTTCCAGCTCAGAAAGCAAACTCTGGAAAACCAGACTATTTCCTAAAAGAGCAGGCAAAGCTACCCCATGCAAACATAAGGGGCTCCTGTGCTCAAAGCCAAGGCTCAAAACTGCCCAGGAAAGTTGGGGCAGTGCCACCTTTACCCCAGGAGCAGAGCTCCATCTTAAATGTAAATAAAAGAGGAAATAACCAAAAAAAAAAAAAAAATGAACAAGAAACTGAAAAGAAACTTGACCATAGAACCATAGAAAGCTACTATAATGACAGGGCAGAGCAAAACACAAATGCAGAAGAGGAAAAATGTCCACAAAAGAAATCTCAAAGAATGATATAAATCAGTCTCAAGCCCAAAGAAGCTTCCTAGAAATGATCATAAAAGATTTCAAAAAGGCAAACGAGAGATGGAAGAAAAAATGAGAAAGAAAACGATAGGTATGCACTAGAGTCAACAGCTTGATGAAGGAAAAAAAATTGTTTGAAGAAAACAACTTAAAAAGTAGAATTAACCAATTGGAAAAAAGAGATACAAAAGCTAACTGAAGAAACTAGAATAGGGCAAATAGAAGATAATGACTGTGAGAGAGCAAGAATGAGCCAAACTAAAACGAATGAACAATGGAAAGAAAAATGAACCACCTCATTGGAAAAAACAGCCAACATGAAAAATAGATCAAGAAGACTCAATTTAAAAATTATTGGCTTACATGAAGGCCATGACCAAAAAAAGAGCCAGGATACCACTTTCCAAGAGTTATTAAGGAAAAACTAATATTCTAGAAACAGAGGGGGAAATGCTCATCAAAAGAATTCATCAATCACCTACTGAAAGAGATCCCACAAGAAAAACCCCAAGGAACACTGTAAAACTCTAGAACTACAATCTCAAGGAAAAAATACCACAAGCTGCCAGACAAAAACAATTTAAATAACAAGGAGCAACAGTCATGACTACCCAGGATCTGCCAGTTTCTACAATAAAGGACTGGAGGGCCTGGAATACCATATTCTGGAAGGCAAAGCACCTGGGGTTACAATCAAGAATTAATTACCCAGAGAAATTCAGCATTATCTTTCAGGTGAGGCAATGGAGCTTTAATGGAGTAAGAAATTTACAGTCATTTCTATTGGAAAAAACAGAACTAAAAAGAGACTAAACAAGACTCAAGGGAAGCATAGAAAGATAAATGGGGAAAAAAATATATATATACATACATATTATTTAAAGATTAAACTGTTTACAATCCTTGATTAGGAAACATTTCCTGTAACTCTTGAGAATTGTAGCGGGGGCAGATAGAGGGGGGCATCACATGGACTGAGGGTGTGGTTGTGAATGGACTCTGATATGATGACATAAAAGAAAAAGACATTAAGGGGTGGAAAAAGAAGAAAGGACATAAGGGGACAATTAGTTCACACAAAGAGGTACAAAAGATCTATTACAATTAAGGGGAAAATGCTCTAAGATGAGCATTGGCTGAAGCTTGATCTCTCAGCTGTGGCTCTAAGAAGGAATACCTTCATCATTCAGTTGAGTATAGAAATTTATCTAACCCTGTAAAGAAGAGGAGAAAGAGAAAAGAAAAGGGAGGGAGTAGATAAAAGGGGAAGCAGAAATTCCAAAAGAAAGGTGTAAGAGAAGGGGGAAGGGGTGATAGAAGATAAAGTAATGGGTGGAGTGGATTTAAAAAACACTACTAAGAGAAGGGGGAGGTGTGATAGAAGATAAGGTAGTGGGTGGGAAAGGTAAAAACTGACTAAGGATAGGGTGGAAAGAGAGAACAAAAGTATATACAGGGGAGAAAATAGGATGGAGGGAAACACAAAGCTGGTAATCATAACTGTGAATGTGAATGGCACGAACTCTCTCATATAATGGAAGCAAAAACAGTGGATTAAAAACAGAATCCTAAAAAAACTAGCTCATTATCTGCTTGACTAGCATGAAATTCAGGGGTGATGTCCTAAAGATGTTAAATGGAAGTGGACAGCATGTCTTTCCTAAAACATCATTGCTTTAATGGGAAGAAAGAAAGAAAAAGAAGGGAGGAGAAGGGAGGAGAGGAGAGGAGAAGACACTACTGACATGCTAAAAAAAACTGAGTCTGTGATTTATCTGGGTATTCCTGCCAGCAATACTGATAATATCCTTGCCTACCGCCTTCTTAAAAAATAAGAAAAAAAAAAAAAAAACTAACATGATTCTTTTCTGGACACTTGACTTTCAAAGCACCACTTGATCTTTCATGAAAATATGCAGAAAATGAATGTGAACCTTAGTCCCATGTTCTTGTATCTATGGGAGAAGCCTTTTCCATTTTGTTTCTGTGCTGGACATTGTCCTTGACCACAGCTAATGTTTTGTCAATATACATCTCATTTTATGCTCATAAGAGATTTATAATCAGAAAACCATTAAAAAGCTAATTCTGTTGTTGTTACTGTAAAACATTTGATTGCCTCTTAGATGTAACAGGATTTGCTTAAAAGCATCTTTCCTAATCATTTGGATTTTCCCTGTTTGCAAACATCTTTAGACTCGGTTCTTTTAATCATTTATAAATGTCTCATATTATTCTTATGGATGACATAGAGACATATTGTTTAGTTATATGAACAATTAATTTCAGAATCATTTGACTGGCTGATTCCAAATTATACTCAGCAACATTTTATGCTGATTGTAGAAACAGGTCTCTAGTGCAGTGTTCCAGAGATCAGAGATTGCTAATGTGTTGTATAATCTTTTTATCAATCATTTGGATAAAGACATAAGGAGTATGTCCTATTTGTTTTCTGTTTCTGTTTTTTTTTTTTTAATTACAAAAAGCCAGGAAAAAGAATTCATCTAATGGATACCAAAGTCAAGATTCAAATGCACTTTTATAGGCAATACCTCAAAAAAGGGGTGAATGTAATAGGGTTCAATCCACTACATCAAGCTTAGAATGGGGCAGCTGGAGTCAATCAGCAGATTTTTTTTCTGATGATGAAGTGAAATCATTTAAAGAGATATTGTAATAAGATAAGATCCAGGTGAACCTGATCTTCTAAGGCTTACTAAGGTAAGCACTGTGGCCAGGTCAAAGATGGTGATAGTGCTACAGCTTTCTGTCTTGAGCAAAGGTTCTCATTTGGAGCCTTGTGATCAGTTTGAGGCACATTATAGAAAAGATTCTTAGAAGGTAAAATTTATATCATAATTTTTTTTTCTATTTAACTTTAAAAGAACATAATAAAGAGTATTGAAGTAGGGTTTTGTATATTGAAAACAAAAAAATGGAAATAAAAATTGTCAGTAAAAAGTGAGAAAAAGGGTAAAAACAATTTAAAAGGATAACTTTTCCAAAGTACAATGTCCTGGATTTTAAATTGTGACCTCCTTACTTCCCAATAGAGATGGAAGATGGGAAGAGAATAGATGACCATTTGACAGATGTGTTGCCATAAGAATTTCCCATGACACCCCCTCACCCATACACACACAGAGCACACTAGATGCCTCTGTGTTGGTGTCCACTGCATTTCTGTGGTGTTACAATAAAGTGATATAGGTTGATTATAAAGAGGACCCTTCTAAAAATTAAAAGAATCCAAAAGGATCTTCCTCCTTCCTGATGAAGTAAAGAATTCTTCTCCCTTGAGCATTTCCAAAAAACATATGTGATCACTTGTCAGGTAAGCTATAGTGGGGATGCTCATACAAGGGTTAGGACCAGATCATGCAAAGAACCCATTCTATCACAATTAAGCTTGGAAGGTCCTCACGACTCAATTATTTGAAAGTCTTCATTTTAAATGTAAGGAAACCTTGTCTTGTTTTTGCTGTGTCAAGATACAACTGAGGTCACTATAAATCTGACTCTTATCTTATGATATGTCACCTCCAACAAAATTATTCCTTTGTCTACATGTGATTTAGACCAACTCCTATTATTGCTACTTGTTGTTTTTTTTCTAAACTGTTTCCTTGAGTCTACCTCTACTCCCTACACAGTTTCTGGAATATGGTATTGGAAGCCAAATGTAGTGCTGATGCTGTTATCTGTGGAGATTATAATCTTCAAGTAACTTTGTTGAACACTCACAATAGTATTTGTTTTAGTGTCTCTCATATCAGAGCTGTTCGGTGATCTCATTCCTTTCACTTTTGACTATTATAGAAGATAGTCCAGGGAAGTTTCATTGTTTGGTCCCTGATTTGCTCAGAGTGAATATAAATAGCAATTGTTTTTATTTTGACCAGAAACCCTTGAGGATTTTCCACTCCCAGATTTATATTTATATCTCTATTAAACACACACACACACACACACACATATTTGACTAGGTAAAAGAAACCATTCTCTGCCTCATTTTTTCTCTCATCTAAATCACTGAAAGGGTGTTATCTCGGTCAAACTGAGGCCTGTTGAAGACCTTAGTTTAAAAAAGCCAAGGGAAGAGAAGAAAGTGAGGACCTCACACAGCTTCCCCTCACTATAATCCAATCACTTTCATGTCACCAAACCATCTCCAAGGTCATTATCCTCTTTGAGAACTAAGGTCAGCCAACACTATTCTAGACTAATGTCATTTTTGACTTCTGAATCTCTCTACATGGAATCAAGAACAGATTTTTGATCAACAATTTGAGTTTTTCTCTTGACTTTCTTCATTTCTGTTACTTAAATTTTCATAAAAAATTATAGTTTTTGTTGATGGCTGTTATTTTACTCTGGCTGCCTATGTATTTTTGACGAGAGTTACTAACTTCTAAATAAGTCAAATGAGATTTATTTCACTTGTATACACAGCTTTCTCATTTAATCTTTTCTCCTACCTTAAAATTAGTATCAATATTTATTTTAAATAGTATTACTGTCCTCTAGGAAGTACTTCCTCTGGGATTAGCATAAAAATGGATTGTGACTTTATAAATAGGGACTAATAGGTGACTCAATGAATCGAATGCCAGGCTTACAGTCAGAAAGACTCATTGTCCTGAGTTCAGATTTGGCCTCAGACACTAAGTGTCTGACTCTTTGTGCAATTTTCCTATTCTATAAAGTGAGCTGGAGGAAGGAAATGGCAAAGTCTTCCAGTATCTTTGCCAACATAACCCCAGATGGAGTCCCAAAGAGTTGAGTATGACTGGAACATGACCGAACAACAATTTAAATATGAAAGTGTTTAAGGAGACTATATAAAGAAGGTGGAAAGTAGGACAAGGAAAACCAAGACCTATTTTTGTCTAGGGCTGATGCCAGGGGATTGTGTCAGAGGATTCCTTGGAGGGGGATGGATCTTGAAGACTTTAGAAATCATCTATGATCAAACTGCTGAAGACCTATTTTTAGAGTTAGAATAGTAATAGTATAGCATATAGATAGATAAAGATAGATATAGATAGATATATAGAATAGAACAGTAACCAAATGCACCTGGAAGAAGAAAATGTCAAGAATTTCAAGACAGTTATTGGGAAAAAATGTTGAGGAAAGCTGTCTAGCAGTTCTAGATTTCAAACTATATTAAAAGTGGTAATCATCGGACCAATTTGATACTGACTTAAAAATAAAGTGGTAAATCAGTGGAATAGAATAGATATACAATTCACAGTACTACATGATCACACTAATTCAGTGTTTAATGAACTCAAAGAGCTAAGCTTTTGGGTCAAAAATTCAATATTTGACAAAAGCTGATAAAAAATTGTAAAGCATTTTTGCAGAAACATCACATACCATAAATCAAAGTGAGTTCAAAAATGGAAGAATTAGACATAAAGGGTACCACCATAAGTGAGTTAGGGGAACACAGAAAATTTACCTGTCAGATCTATTAATGACCTAACAAGAGATAAAGGGAAATGGAGCGAAGGAGAGAGAAGGGGAGAGAGATTAAGAGAGGAAGGGAGAGAATTATAGCATGTAAAGTAGATAATTTTGATTCCATGAAACTAATACAACATTAGATTAAAAGAAGACAAAAAAAAAACCAAATTTCTTTGATAAAAGCTTCATTTTTCAAATATATAATGAACTGAGCATAATTTATAGAATAAAAGCCATTTCCCAGTTGATAAATAATCAAAGGATATAAACAGGTAGTTCTCAGAAGAACTCAAAGCTGCCAGTAGTCACATAAAAATCTTCTAAATAACTACTTATTAGAGAAATGCACAACCTATTAGATTGCTTAAAAAAAAAGACAAATGGAGAGAAATGTGGAAAAGTAGAGTTGTGAACTAGTTCAATCTTTCTGAAGAACAATTTGGAAACATGACTAAAAGACTATAAAATTGAGCATATCATTTGACAAAGCAATGGCACTAATAGGTGTACATCCCAAAGAAATGAAAGAAAAGGGAAAAGGACGTATTATCTTAAAAATATTTAGAACAGCTCTTTTTGTGTTACAAAGAATTAAAAATATAAGGCATGTCCACCTACCTGGTGACGTCTGTTCCATTAGATTGGCAGTCATGAATGTCACCGCAGGTGTAGACACAGCAGTGACTCTTGTGACCTGAGCAGGTAGCAGAGGCATGAGGTGGCCCTCCATCTGAGATGAGGATCCTGTAGAGAAACAACACGGTAAAGGTTTTCAGCACCCAGAGAATAGGGACTCCATGTGAGTGCCCAAGGCTGTGCTCACTCAAGCACAGCATTAGGGTCTCAGAGACTGAACAGGATGCACCATCTAGACCTGCTTCCTTCACCTCCTGATTTTCCTGGACTTCCTCAGTCTCAGCTCATATCCCACATCCTACAAGTGGCCCTTCTTGCCACACCCCAAATATCACTTCCCTCTAAGGTTCTCTCTCATTTAATGTCAAGTTGAAATAACAATTCAGCATCATCTCCACTCCAAGGAACCTTGGACTTTCTCATTTTTCCCTACCATAGACCCAGGAGAGGTCCCACAGAACTTGTGAACAGATACACACGTTTGTGCACACACACACACACACACACACACATATACAACAGTATATACACCTGCCTTTGTGCCCTTTATATTCCAACATTCCCTCCCAGTAAAGCTCAAAAATCCTTCATGCTGAATTTCAAACTCTCTTGTTCTCTTGTCTAGAAAAAAGGTATAATCCTCCATGGGTGTGAACAAATCTATTAATTTTCTTTCTGTGTGTCTGTGTCTCTCACTTTCTGTCACTCTCATTTCTCTCTCTCTCTCTCTCTCTTTTTCTGTCTCTCTCTGTCTCTCTGTCTCTCTCTCTCCACCGTGGACCCTCTAAATTTTCTCCCTCTCCTGCTGCCTAACGCTGTCTCCAGGAAGGACAAAGGCATCAGGCTTCGGGCCCTGAGACCCCCATCTCTGCCTCATTGGCTCTGCTGGCAGGATTAAGAAACCCAGATGCTTGAAAACTGTCCTTGGAAACTAAGCTGCTCCTCCATAGGGTCTCAGCCACAGGTCCCACAGGGTAACACCAAGAAAAGGCTTTAAGGAGCTAAGAGGAACAGGCCCATTTTACTGTAATGGGATTATGCATTTGAAACTGGATGATTAAACTAATTATATTAACAAGAGATTAAGGGGGATTTTCTCCTGCTGATGAAATGCAGGGAGGATGGTAGGACACAAGTGCTAGAAGCAGTTCCCAGAATCTTTATGATCTTCCTTCAAAAGTAATAAATAACTGAATAAATCTCAAAATATGTGAGCGAGACTTCTGACACGGGGCTGGGGCTAACCGGGCTAGAAACAAAACGTGGGAGAACGATGGGGTCAGTACCGGTGGCCACAGCCTCCAAGAGCGGCTCAGGAGAAAGGAGACAGGCAGTGTCCGGCTCGGGCCCATCTCAAGGTCATCTGCCTTCATCTGCCACATCCGTGCCCAAAGCCAACCTGGCCATGCGTTTTGTTTTTAACTTTGGGGCCTCTCCTTAGAGTCAGGCAGCTGGGCCTGGGCTCAGAGGACTTCTACTCATCCAGCACAAACACCCACCGCTGCTCCCATCCCGGACTCCCACACATAATAATGGCTCACATTTACAGAGAATTATAAAGTTCTCAAAGCACTCCACGTGGTTTCTTATTGGAGACTCACCACATGGTAAGTGAGATAATTACTCCCATTTCACAAATGAAGAAACTGAGGCTGAGAGAAGCTAGCAAGTGTTGGAGGAAGGATCTAAACTCAGGTCTTTTTGACTCCAATCGTGTGTTTTCCCAGAACCTCTCCAGAAAAGGCCGATACACAGTGAGCTGCATGTGATCTGGCCACCACCCTGAGATGACTTCTGCTCGTCTGTGGAAGGGCTGCTCTCTATATAGGGAAAGGAAACTTGCCTCCACTCACATGAGAGAGCCTTGAACAACTGAACAAACAACTTTTCAATCACATGTATTTGTTTAATCCTTTCATCAATAAGCATATTAATACAATATTGTATGGCTGGATCTTTGCCAGGTAGTGGAGATATGGAGATTATAAGAAAAAACAGCACAGCCCTTAAGGAGCTTGGGTTCTCCTGAGGGACCCAACATGAAAATATACAAATATATTATGCACAACATACATATACAACATTTACAGGGTAATTTTGTGAAGAGGGCAATGGACCATTGTGAACTTCATTTTTTCAGACTCATATCAGCAGTGGAAGCAAAGAAGACTTACTGCTTCAGAGTGGGGTTCATCCCTTCCTTCCTTCCAAGGGCCTGGACTTCTTCAATGTAGACAGCTCTTCCACTCAGGGAAATGCAAAGACCTTAAAACTTACTATGCTGTCTTCTACTTATCCTACTCCCCTGCAGTCAATCTGGAGGCCCTTGAGAATTTACTTCATTAATCTTCTGACAGCTTAGCTTAAATCAATGAGCATTTATTAATCAATCAATTAACATGAATCAATTACCTACTGTGTTCCAGGTATTATATGCACTGCTAAGAGCTAGTGATATAAATAATGGCAAAAGATAGTACCTGCCCTCAAAGAGCTTACAATCTAATGGGGGAGAAAACAAGCAAGGAAACATTCTCTATATAAATATATTCTATTCTATTCTAATGTATTCTAAATATATTCTATTTTCTATACAAATACAAACAATCTATGTATAGGATAGAGAGGAAGTCATTGTTTGTCCTTCACTTTCAAAGAGGATAAATAACATCCCATCTTGACTCATGCAAAAATTGGATTGAAATGAGACAAGTTGCTGAGCGAAGTTGTCCACCTCACTCTCTACTCCAGAGTCATCAAAGTCCAGTGGCAAGACAAAGGTCAAGATGTCTGTCAATGGCCTGGGATGGAAGGGATGGTTTTGATGGCTTTGATGTCCGACCAAGCTCTAAGCACTACACAGGGCTGGCTACATCCACTTTCATGGCCATTGGAACAAACTGTTCTCATCTACTTGTTCCTCCTGGGGTTGTCTTCTCATAGTTGGAGTGGACAACTCCTCCAACTCATTGACGGGTTTATTTAGTTATTGTCCACCACTGGTTAGCTTCAAGCTGATTTAGTCCAAGATGGTTTACTGCTATGTGGATGTGAATGCCACAGCTTCTTGGAGCCACAAGTGAGAGTTGAGTGCCAAGCAGATACCAAAGGAGGTGAGCAGTTCTGAAAGAAGGTTGGCAATCCCTCCCGAGAGACATGCTGGTCCTCCCATCCCCTGCCCCTGGCAGTTGGGTTAATTGACTCACACAGTCAATTGTCTGAGACTGGATTAGAGAGCAGCCCTCACACCCCCACTAATTAACAAAAGGAAGGTGCCAGAATTGCTAGATGGCACAGTGGATAGAGCCCTGGATCAGGAAGTCACAGGTGAAATCCAGTTGAAGGCAGTTACTAACTACATGAACTCGGGCAAGTCATTTAATGTGGTTTGCCTCAGTTTCTTCATCTGTAAAATAAACTAGAGAAGGAAACTCCTCAAGGATCTTTGCCAAGAAAACACCAAATGGGGTCATGAAGAGTTGGACATGACAACAACAACAAGGTGCTAGAATTAAGAGGGGTTGGGGAAGATTTACTGTTGTAGAAAACAGGATTTTAGTTGGAACTTAAAAGAAGCCAGGAAAGTCAGTAGTCTGAGTGGAGGAGGCAGAGCTTTCCAAGTCTTTGTGATAGCCAAAGAGAACATTGGGAGTCAAGAAATGGAGAGTCTTATTTGTGGAACAGTTAGGAGGCCAATGTCACTGGTTCAATATGTGCCAGGAGTTAGGAGACTGGAAAGATGTGAGATGGCAAATTTTAAGGGGCTTTGATGTCCAACAGCATTTTGTACTTGTTTCTCAAAGTGATAGGGAATCTCTAGAGTTTATTGAATAGGGGAGTGACATAATCAAACCTGTCATTTAGGAAATCACTGAATGGAGAATGGACCATGAGGTAAGGGTACTCATAAGTAGACTAATTTTCCAAGTGAAGAGTCTTAAGGTGGTGGGATATCCTGGAAGCTAAGTGAGTGGAGGAAAGGGACTTCACAGGAGAAATGTGGGTGGGGTAGTGATATGCAGTAGTAATTCATTATCAGAACTTTAATCCATCCATCCTGTTTCCATTGTCACAAAGTCAGCTCCTCAGATTGGTTTGATTAACATTTCATAAGAAAGACTTAACCATGTTGTTAGCCATATGTGAGTTCAAATGTTGAAGGAAATGTTGAAGAAAATGCAAATTTGTTCTCTACCAGTCCCCTCTTTTACCTTCTCCAACTCCTTCCTAATTCTTCCCTTTAATCCCTAGACCCTGTCTTTCCTTCCTTCCTCCCTTCCCTCAGATTTTCTACAAGCATCTTGCTTAATCTCATATGATTCACTCTTGCTTAGTCATATCCGATTGTACTCATGAGCCGTTTCACATAACAAATGGCATCCTTTATGGCAATGATAAATGTCTCCTGTGAGTTTGTCACATTGTAAACCACTCTCCCACAGGGGTATTTCTTTAATACTTCTTTTAGTAGAAGTGAAGGGATGTGTAGCTTGTGGCTAGTGGCCAATTAGATATATCCTGAACTTGGGCTCAGTTCAAATCCAGTCTCAGTCACTAACTATGTGATCCTGAGCAAGCTACTTAATCTTCCTAAATGTGAATAATAATAGCACTTACCTCACACGGTTAATTTGGAAATGAGAGGAGATAGCTTATGTAAAGTGATTTGTATGTGTTAAAGAAATATATTAATGCTAGTTATCATAGTTATTGTTGCTATTGTGTCAAGGAGATGGGCTAAGGGAGAGAGAATCATGGGAAAAGATACCAAGGTTGAAAACTGATGACTAAAAGGATGTTGGTCCTATCAACAGAAACAGAGAAGTTAGGATTGAGTAGAAAGGGAAAGCAGTTTTGGGGGCTTTTTTGGACCTGTTGAGGAACTTCCAGGTATAAATGTTAAGGCTCTAGGACAAATGGCCACTATATATGTTGATCTGGGAGCCAGCAGCATAGATATGTCGGTTGAATCAAAGGGAGTTTATTAGATCACAGAGAGCGAGAAAGAAATGCACAGACTATGAGGCAAAGACCCAGAGGGATTCCGCTAAGCATTGCACAACATCTTGTTGATTCTCACAACAACTGGACAAGCTATAGTTTAGAACTTAACTTTGTAAATGAGGAAATGGACACAGTCAGAGATGATGCAATTTGCACAAGATTATACAGCTAGGAAGCATCTTGGGCTGGATTGGAACCCTGGTCCTCCAAACTCCTCGCCCAGAACTCTATCCACTACACACCTAGCTAGCCAAAGTCCTTACTGTGACACTGATGAGCTGTGTGCCTCTGGGTAAGTTACTGGACCACTCCAAATGCCAGTTTGCCTATTTTTTTAAATGGGAGAACACCCTCCCCAGTGTCTTATCAGGGAATAATTATGTGAGGAGCATTTTGTATAGAGAAAAGAAAATTGAAATTGTTGCTGTTCCCAACTAAGCTGTCTGGCTGATGGATTGGAGAGGGGGAAACTTGAGGAAGCCAGCCCACTTTGAGGGGTATTAGAATAGTCCAGGTACTGAGGATTATGGACATTGGAATAGAGAGAAGCGAGCACCCAGGGAAGCAGCTACATTAGCCTTAACTAGATGTAGCTTTATAAGAAAAAGGAAGGATTGACTTAGAGGAGGAAAAAAAATCCCCTGAGTACCTCTTCCTATTAATTGACAGCTAATATCATGACTCATGCACACCCACACTTTTATCTTTTGTGTTAGCAAAGGAAATCTCCATAGGGAAAGGCAGCCCTTATTTAATGGATTCATTTTCCTATTTAAATCTAATAAAATGAATAGGAGGATTCTCTTCCTGAAAGATGAAATTAATGGAAAGTTTTGTCTTTTTTTTATTTAAATCTGGAAATCTGTGGGGCATTATCTTTATTTTCAGGAAGCAAGCTGTTCTTGTCATATGATACAAATAGATACATATGATACAAATTAATTTAAGGCAAATCTGATCCCTAAGGATCTATTGATCCTTATATACCCTTGATTTAAAAAAAAAAAGTCTTTTATAGTGAAAGGGGTGAAGGAGAAAGGGGGATGGTTCAGAATTTAAAATGCAACAAAAATTAATTAAATCCAAATGAACAAACAGTACTTTCCTTGGGATACCAGACTACATTATCACCTATTGGATTTTGGATTTAAGTACAAAGTAAAAGACTATCCAGTCCATCAAGTCTTGTTATTTCTTTATTTCTCCCTTCATATCACCATAGCTGTCTTATGCATCCTTTTTTTTTCCATTTATGAGGTAACACCATGGGTCAGGCCCTGATCTCTTTATTCCTAGAATACTGCCTTTCTATTTATCTCTAGAATTTAGTACAATTCATGGCACATAGTAAGCACTTTATAAACGTTGACCAATTACATGAGGGGTAATTAGGAAGGAGAAGTATGATATACAGCCTCCCACAAAGGTAAAGGAATGGGTATTTCAGAACTAGGGACAGCATGTTCTGAATCATGGGGAGGAGGCAGAGAAACTGAAAGCCGGGTTATTCTGCTCTTTGGTTTTATCTAAGTCAGATAAGTTCATTTGCAAGTTACATGAAAGACATTTCTTCCATCTTTGAGTGCAGTTTAATGTATTTTTCTCTTTTAAGAAATCAAAAATTAAAAGAAAATCCTCTGAGTACCAAAGAGAGCATCTGATTATGGAGAGAAGGATGGAGAGAATAGACCTTTTATCTGAGTCTAATAAGAAGACTTTTTTGTTGGATTCTTTCTATTCCTTCTAAATGGGGCATCGATGAGTTGAAGTAGCAAGGAAGATTAAAACGAATGTCATATTTACCACCAGGGATCTGATCTCAAAATTCCACTCAGGAGTCATCTGCAGGACCCTGGGCTGATCATTGAGATTCTCTTAGTTTCAGTATCTCCAAATGTAAAATGAACGAATGGGGCTAAATAATTTGTAATCTTCCCGCTCTTACCCCTCTGACAGCTACTTAGCATTAAGAGCTCTGATTGCAGCTTAAGCACTTATTTTCTTTTTTATAAGATACTTCATTTGTCCTTTCTTTTACAAAATTATAATCCCCCTTGTCTACTTGTTCTATAATCTCTCCCCTGAGCTATCTTCCTTGAATGATCATGGAAATTCACATGGATTAATTTGATTTCATACAAGAGGTTCAAATCTTGAGACACATTGTCTTGTACATTCATAATGATTCAAGTGAAACACAGGTCTTGTTGGCAGACAAAGAACCTGGAGACCAGAATTCAATGGGATCTAATGGAGACCTCTGACTATTACTGAGTTCTAGGAGGCAGATGTGGAATAGGACCTGTACATGATGGTGGAGATCCCAGATGAGGAGAACATGAGCCATTTAAGAAAAAAAGAAGTTCAGAAGTCTACAGCAATAGTGTAGTCCCATCTCTAAGAGCAGAGTGATTCTAGGAAATGGTCTAACCTGCAACGAGATAACTAAGCCAGAAATCTCAGTCTAAAGCATAGCCTGATTCAACAGAGATTTCCAGTTGACTGATGGACTCTGATTCCAGCAGTGGTCTACTCTTCCTCAGACCCCAAATTTATGTCTGGAATTGTAGAGTTCAGAACAAGGGGATAGCAATCTGACCTGGCCTGGATCAGATCACTCTGGGAGTACTGAAAGTCTGCCTCCGAGAGCATGAAATAATAAAATGCTCAGTGCTTCAAGAAAGGAGCAAAAGGATCAGTCCAAATATCGCCACCCAAAATTCTGAAAATTCAGTCATAGCAAGAAAGCCAAAGTTGGCTTGAAGAATGATCAGACAAAAAAAAGGGAAGTGAACTATAGAGAAGCATTGTAGTAGTAGAGATGCTTAAGACTTAAACACAGAAGAAGAAGATGATTTCTGTAGAAGCAGAGCATCAGTTAGGGTGTGTGTGGTGGGGAGAGCAGAATGAATACAAAGTCAATTAGAATTCATGGAAGAAAAAAAGGAAGAATATTTTTAAGAGTCAGATTTAAAAAAAATCAAATAGAACTGAAATGAGCTTTGTGGAATTTTAAAAAATGGGAAAGGAATTAACATTTTGGCATAAGAAACACAAATTTTTTCCTAGATAACAAACTCTCTGAAAGTTTAAATGGACTAAAAAGGAAGCCAATGACTCCATGAAGTATAGAATGATTCCATTGAAACAAAGGTCTTGTTGAAAGAGAATCTGGAGACCAGAATTATATAATAGATGTCCTGGGACAAAAGTAAATTTATTTGAAAAGTAGATTGAAAAGAAAGAAATTAAAAAAAATTTAGACAATTGTCTTAAAAATAACTATCTAGGTCTCTTAGAACCAGAGGGCAAAATGAAATGAAAAAGAATCCACTGGATTCTCCAGAAAATATCCCAAAATGAAAGCTCTTATAAACATTACAGGAAAAATCTAGAATCTCCAGGTCAAAGAAAAACATCCAGAAGAATCCCAGTACTGAAGAGCTACAGTTAGATTCACGTAAAGTTTGGCAGCTCTCACTAAAAAGGAGCAGAGAACATTAAAAGTGATCTCAGTTTTCTGAGGAAATTATTTTTGGTTGTTAACTCTGCAAAAATGAATATATGTCATGGGGGAAACAAATGTTTAATGAAATAAGGGGCTTCTAAACATTCCTGAGGAAAAGAACTGAGCTGTGGAGGAACTTTGAAGTTCCAACACAGAAGTAAAGAAAAATATAAAAAGGTAAATGTGAATGAATAATGATATAGGTCTAAACAAGGATAAATTGCTTCCATCCTAATATGGGAGGAGCCACAGATAGCTCCTTTGAATCATATCATCAGCGGACATAGAGGAAGAAAAGTTAGACAAAGCCTGGGAACTTTCTGTTATGTTTTACTTATCATAAGGGAAGAATGGAAAGAATGGAAAAGATAAATACATTGGGGGGAACGGGTTTAGCAAAAACTATTGCACATAATTAGGGTGCAAAAGTAGACATCTGTAAAATAAAAGCATGGGTGTAGGGAAGAAGCAACGTGGTCAAAAGTAGGAAGAATATGTGCACACATCCTTCTTACAATACTACATTTCATTCAATAGAGAAATGTTAAGGGAAAAGAAGAAGGGTAGAGGGGAAATTAAAGGAAGGATATATTAAAGGAGTGTATGGCTTGAATATACCTAATCTTTTCTGATTTTGGAAGTCAGTAGGGTTAAATTTTAATTTTTTTAATGGAAAATGAGCCAAGATGCTGAGCTTAGGGATAGAAGTAGGTATAGGGGATTGGATGAGGGAAGAAAAAAATTAGAACAAGTTGCTGTGGTGAATGGAGGACTAAGTCAATTAGAGAGTTTAAAACAATTGCTTTGCTGCTGTGTTAGCCCTTTGATATTATAGAGTATAAACATTAGTGACCTAGGTCTTGATAGTTCCACGAGTTTCTCCAGCTATCTTTAGCATCGTGAAAATGAGAGCAAAGTCAGGATCAACAAAGGAATTTTAGAGAACATGAACATGATCATTAAACACTTGGGAGTGATGGCAAGACATGAACTTTCATGCAGATTATTTCAGGTTTGAGAGACTTGATGTTTTCTTATTCATCCTCACTTAACTCTCCTTTTTGATTGGAGAACTGCAGGGTAAAATATGTCTATAGAAAACTTACAGCCTTCTGAGTAATTCCATATTCTGTTGCTTCAGGTTCATTGAACACTATTTCCCTCTCTGGGTCCTCACTGGTGGACTCCCTCCCTTTACAACTTTCTTTTGGACATTACAAGCTTCTCAAGAACAGAGACTTTTTCTTTTTCTTATTTGTATCCCCATTATTTAGCACATTATCTGTTATGTAGTAGGCCCTTGATTAATGTTTATAGAATTGTATTGTATAGTTCTGGTGGGGTGGAGAAATAGGTCATGGGAAGTAAGCAGACTTTGTAACTAGGGAAATTAGGGTATTTTAGAGGGTCTCAATAAGTATGTTAAAGTCCCCTCCCATGAGGGCAGCAGTTGGAGAATCAGAACTCCCCGGGAAGGGAGGCTGGAAAGGGGGGAAGGATAAATGGTCAAGATCCAGGGCGAGTGCAGGAAGTCCTTGCAGGGAAGAGGCGAGAAGTGGGGGACCTAGATCATTGCTAAAAGATGGTTCTCTGGGAAAAATTTGTTGTTATAAACATAATCCACCCTTCCCGGTGCCTCCACAGTTTCCATTCTCTTCAAAGAAGTCAGGAAGGGATTTGCTCAGATCTCTTTTTGGGAATAGCCATTGTCTCCTTTCTAATTTCACAATGGTCAATTTTTATTGTTGAGTTCTTCTTTCCGTTTGCATGCTCGCAGTTGTTGGATCAGGGGTTTCTATGTCTCCCCTTATCTGACTTGACAACCAATTCACTTGTATATGTTTTCCCCGGCTTCTCTGTCCTCCCACTCTGTCATTTCTCCTGTCCCAGTGATGTTTCATTACCTGGCGCGTGACTCATTTAGTCATTTCTCACTCAGAGAGTTTCTAACTTACTTTGAGTTTTTGCTACATCAAAAAGTATATAAATTTTACATAATTCTTATCCATTGATTATCTACATTTTATATGTATATATTTATTTATATGTGTGTGTGTGTGTATACAGAGACACAGACACAAAGAGACAGAGAGAGAGATGGAGAGAGACACAAAGAGACAGAGAGACACACAGAGAGGAAGAGAGAGAAATGCACAGAGAGACACAGAGAAAAACACATAGAAAGACAGAGACCGAGAGCTACAGAGACAGAGAGGGATCTTCCCCTGCTGCAGCTATTTTATCTACCGACATATCATCTATCTTTCTCTTCTTGATCATTGGCTCCCTTGGTAGCCTATACCCAGGAGGGGAATCTGGATCCTCTCCCAGGAGCACTTCAGTTGCTCTAGCTCATTCCAAAGTGATTGTGCCAATGTGAAACTCCATGCACCTCATGCATGTCTTTCCACAGCCTTCCCAGCATCAGCCATTTGCAGCTGCCGCCTTTGCCAGGTTCGTGGTTTGAGAATAAGCCTCAGGGTCGATTAGCTTTTCTCTTGCCCTTATTTTCGTATTCTTGTTCTCTGAGGGGCAAATGGGGCCCCGGCCCCCAGGCCAGAGGCAGGAAGGTCTTAGATGCTTCTATTTGTGGACTCTTGGTAGATTAACCTTTGTTCACTTCAGTCTCCACACGTGCAAAATGGACATAACAACACCAGCCACTTCCTTAGGATATTGTAAAAATCATAAGAAATATTGATATAAGAAATATCTTTTAAAAACACTCAGCATAAAGTTTGGCGCATAGTAGGCACTTAAGAAATGCTTATTCTATCCTTCCCATTCCCTTCCTTCTTAGTAATTTGGATCATCCTCTCATAGAGTTATTGAAAATCCTTCTGGGTTCATATTCTTTGATCACTCATGTAAATGGAAAGGAGAAGGCTAATAAGACAGCCTGTAAAGGAGCCCACATTTGAACTCAACCTAGATCCCTGGCCACCAATTGGGAAGAAGATTTTAGTGTTTCCTGTGTCTGCTGAAGGATAGATGAGTGAAAGGAGAGCTGGCCCCCAATCCAAACCCGAGAAAAGGGGATGCTCCAATGGCCCCTGACACTCCCTGCCTTTGTGGTCCTGGTAAGTGATTGTCACCTTCCCAAGATCCCGGTATTTTTGTGTATAAAGAAACATCCCAGGCTGGGGATATTCTAGTTCCTCAGAAATCACTGGACACATTTTATTATTGATTTAGTGTGAAATTCTTCATCTTCTCACAATAGGAGAGAAGTGTTGAATCTGACATGAAATCCTAGGTTCAAATATAGCTCAGTTGCTCACAAAGTAATTTTGGCCAAGTCTGAGCGTCACAAAACTCTCTAAAACTTACTGAGTTTGAGCTAATTAGTCTAAGTGCATAACAGAAAACAAGCAAACAGAAACAAAAACTCTTTGCACTTTGCCTGCCGTTGGCGCTGCCCGGTGGGATAACCTGCGAAAGAATACAGCGGCTGGTTGGGCAGCAGGCCAGCACCAGTCTGACCTGGGATGACCATCCCCTCCCTGGATTCTTCCACAGAAATGGACCTCCTGTCATGGCGCCCATGTGAAAGAGGTGATCTTGTCAGTCCTAACCCTAGGCTCAATTAATCACAGCACCTAGACCTTTTAAAGGGAAAAAAAGGAGGTTGCAGTGTCAGGAACTAATTGGGGCAATTATTCCTCTGCTGAGAATGCTGATCAAGTTTTAGGCTCCTTGTTGATACGTTTAATTTCCTGAAAGCTAAGGTTTGTGAGAGAAAATAGCAGGTTGTATAAGCAGAGCCCACAGAACACAGTGAAGTGGGAGACCTTCCCTCCCAAAGGGTGCGGGTGGTGATTTCAAAGCTTTGTGATATATTTTTGCAAACACCAGAAACAACTCTTCTTTGGCCATGTCACTGCTTTATCTGAATTGAAAAGAGAAGAGCCATACCCTGCAATCTATTAATTTTAGAAAGAAAAAGGCCTCACATGAATAAATTTAGGGAACAAGTTACCTTGTTCAAGATTTAACAAAGCTAACAAATCAATAACATATTTTTAACAGCCAGCTTATAATTTCAAATGTTTCATTTAAAGCATAGTAACTAGTCATTCTTTAAAAAAAAAAGCTTTATCAATTACTCATATTTTTGTAATATAACCTCCAGCAATTTGGATAATTATTAGAAGAACATGTAATTACAGGATGTACCCTACCTGTGGGTAATTTTAATGGTCATTGGTCAAAAATTATTGTCAATTAAAGTGACAAGTTATGTCCTTTTGGAGAATTACCTGAGGGTACTAAAAAGCTTCAGTCTTTAAGTGAAAATTTCATTCAGTCCAAGTTGCTAAAGCAGGGCAGGAGTTCCCCAAAGGATACAAGAAGCTCCTGTAGAGTGCTTCCTTCCTGCTTCCAGAGCCATCACCCCAAGCTCTCCTTCCTTCTTCTTTCATCAGCTTGGATTGACATGATGTCTCCACCTTAGAATGTGAAGTTCTTACCAGCCATCCCCCTAATCGTCCTGTTTTCTTTGTCTTTGCAAGACTTTGCTCCAGCTGCTGGATTCTTGGTCCTGCACTTTGGAGTTCGTCTTCTGCCAAGTCTCTGCTGTGGATGTTCTCATGCAAGGACCACTCTCTCCTCGGATGAAATGGGAGACTCTCAAGTCCAGACAGTTGTCCTTGCATGGCTCTCAGAGCCTTATTGAAGCTTCCTGATTGGTTCCCCATTCCCGTTGGCTGCATCTTCCTGGATGTCACTTTGTCTCCTACATTTCCCCTTCCCTACCTCATTGGCACTCAGGGCTTACCTGAAAATTCTCTCCCCTCCTTTTTCCAGCCCTGTCTGTGGTCTGGGTGTCCCTTTGGCCCGGGACCCTGATTCAGACACTGGTTGTGTCTCCCACTCAGTATTAGACCACAAAGGCCCAGAGAGATGGGAATGCTTTCCTGTCCATATTGGAAACCCCAGCACCAAGACACTTTGCCTGTCTAGCTCTTAATAATTAAATAGAAGTGGGAGCGGTGTGGTTTAGTGAGGGGAAAGCATTGGCTCAAGAGCCAGATGCTCTGGGTTCAAATCTGAACATTCCTCTTATTGCAAGTATTCCCCTAGGAAAATCCTTCATTTCTCTTGCCTCAATATCCTCAATATGAAAACATTTCTAAGATTGCTTCCAGTTCTAAGGTTGCAATTCTCTGGTTTCATGCCTTGTAGAGAGCCTGAGTTGAGAACTGGCATTAAGAACCTTTGGGCAAAGGGAGACAACTAAAATGTCACTCCGTGCTCTAGGTTGGGATGTCCAGTCAGGAGGGTCCATCAGGTGGGAGGGTAGGAGCTGAGCTGAGCCACGTGCTGAGTCACAGAGGGGATAAAATGTGAGCCTTGTCATTGCTGCCGGCCACCTTGCATGCCCACTGCTCTACTTAGCAGACTGACCAGTAGCTGGCTCTGCTCGTGTGGGCTCCCGTGTCTGCAGAAGTGCCTCTTCCTCATACTCTGTCTGCCTTCACCAGCCTATTCCTCATCCCCTCCCATATTTACCCACTTGTCTCCCTATTCTCTGTGTCCATTCTCCCCTACACCTTCTGTGCCTTTTAAAATTATAATCATTATCTTTCTCTCCACTGTCATCATGATCTTTTCCATCCCTAACGAATTGGGTATAGCTGCCCCATTTCATAATTATACAAATTAATGATCAATTCAACATAGGGAATGTTGGGGGTTTCAGAGCTAAACTTAGAATAGAAAATATTTCGGGACCAGGCAAGATCTATCACGTCGGAGACCTGAGATCACGGCAACATAGGTACATGGGCTGCAAAGGAGTGGGAGAACATGCTAAGATCCAGTCACAGTTCTATGGCAGAGCGTTCTTTGGACTCCCAGCAACCAATTCAGGAATATACTCACAGAAAATAGATAGAAGCTGGGCTGAGGGGACTAGTTTTATGAAACTGATTAAAATTTAGCCAAATCAACAAAACTTCCTTCTTAATGGGCACCATGCTACACTCATTTGAAATGGACCTCATTACTCCATGGCATCCACAGCATCCAACAAAAAAAATTCGGATGCAATGCCACCATTTCCAGTGGTTATAGCTTAGATGGTTTTTCTTATTTAGTATTTTATTTTTTCTCCAATTACATGTTAAAACAATTTTCAATATTCATTTTAAAAATTGAGTTCCAAATTCTCTCCCAACCTACGCACTCCCCTCACTGAGAAGACAAGCAATTTGATATAGGTCATACAAGTGTAATCATGCAAAACATATTTTCCATATTAGTCACGTTGGAAAAGAAAACACAGACTAAAATAAAAACCCAGTAAATAATAAAGAATTTTTAATATATGCTTCTATCTGTATTCAGATTCCCTAACTTTCTTCTCTGGGGATGGATATACAGCTTAGATTTTTTAAAAGTTCATAAAAAATAATATTTGTTCTCCCTCTTCCCTCCCCCTTATACTCTCTCAATTCTCTGTTTTTCTGCCTCCCCTTTTCTATTTATCCACTCTCCATTCTCTTTCTTTTCACCTTTTTTCTTTTTTCATTTCTTTAAGATTTACTTTAAAATCTAAGCTTGGATGCATGCTAATTTCCCCTAATAATTCTATACAAGTCATAAAATGTGCCCACTCAATAGTACACAATAAAGTTAGTGAGAAAAATGTAAGTAAATGGAAAAAGCTTCAAGGACCTGTAATTTTATCCCTCTGGGTCTCTTACAAAACTGAATTTCATTCTGCCAATGCTTTAGCCCTTGCCTTGCTAGGACCAAAGGGAGACTGGTGGCTAATCATACGTGTGGGTGTTGGTATTCTTGAGCTCAGACACCCCTCAGATCACAGACATTTGGCCTGTTTAGGGGTTCACACTCTAAGGCGTTCTGACTTTTCCAATCCTGGCAACATATTCAGAAGAGCTGTTGTCACCTCTGTGTCATGTCAGGGATATGGAGATTTTAGAGGTTACAAGTCCCCCCTAAATCCTGAAGATTTAGAAGGGAATCAAATGAGATAATTGTGAAACACTTTGTGACAAAGACTAAAAGTTTATATAGATCTAAATATAGATACAGATTTATATCTATCATATATACATATATACATACACACATACACAATTCATAATATGCCTCATTCTTTATGAAAGAACAAAGATAATTAATTTTTAATCTTAATTTAGGCAAAATCTCTTCAGATCAAAAAAGCATCACTAAAAGATAGTGAAATGAAGCAGAAAATACCAGTCTTTAGGACATGGAGCCTTGAAAAAGGCCATGAACAGCCTTGGCAGTGAATGTGCTGCTGGTGATGGTTTGGATGTGTGGACTGGGTAAGGAGGAACTGATTGGTTTGAATCCAGAAACACAATAGTTAAGGAGGCAAAGTCGAGACCTGTTGAAGACAGCCTGTCTGGGACAGAGCCATATGTCCATGAAAGGTGTGTCCTCCTGAGCCCTCCCTTTGGGGACTTTTGGCCTTGGTTCCAGCTCCCATTCATCAGGCCCCCTCACTCTTGAGTAAACTAGTTCCAAGTGGGGCATCATGACACAAAAGAGCCAAGCTTTTGAAAAGACAGCATCCAGAGAGAATGGAGAGTTTGGAACAAAAGGAAGACTCTTCATGTCTCATCTAGTTCCAGTCAAATGTTGCCTGTTTTCAAGATATTTTCAATCTCACATGCAGAAATTCAATTCGGAGACAAACTGAAAGGAGCAGCCTAATTACAGAAGGCCATTCTGCCTGACAATGTCCACCACCATGTAAATGTATTCATCGTGTTCCTTCCTGGAGGCCTGGAGCCCAGAGGGTGACAGTAGGAGTTAGATGTCCCTCTGGACTCAAGATATTTATTAGCCTTGTACCCTTGGGCATGTCACTTAACTGCTGCCTACCTCAGTTTCTTCATCTATTCATTGATATAATCACATCACCTTAGAATTGCAAAAATAAAATGAGATATTGTAAAGAAGGCTATACTATGTAAAACATTATGTAAATAATATTTATAGTTATTACTGTTATTATACTACAATGTTTACATATTCTCTTAAAAAGGTCTCCAGTATGAGCATCATGTGAGATGAGGCTACAAATATAAAAATCCAAGGTACCGACATAATCTAGTTGTTCCACCAATAAACACAAGAACCATGAGGAAAACCACAATTACACACATTTAAGGGTTTTCTCTTTAATGCTTTTGCTTTGAGTACCTATAACATTTCAAGATTGCACTTAGAAACCTTTAAAAACTCCCTGGGCTATGAAGTAAATACACTAAAACTGGTTGTTAAGTGAGTGATGGTTCTAATATCACCAACCTGTCACTGCCTCAATAGCTGTTGGCTTCTGAGAGTTCTATGAAAGAGCACACTGCTCACTCTCTGTTGGAAAGTATGGACCGTTCCTCAAGCTTAATGGCAAAGGAGACTCTGTTGGAAGCCCAGGGATATAAGGATCCTACCATAAATGGTTCTTGACACAGCACTCATATACCTATGCATATATCTCCAACATTTTTGTTTCAATTAGAATTATCTTTGGAGCTGTATTTATCAAATACATGTTATACTTAAGTGAGCTTTCCAGCACCATGATGGGAGCTGATCAGATTGCCTTTGGTATGGCCTTCCCCAATCCATTATTCTCAGATTGACCTCTTGACTTTGGGGGATATGCAGTGGGGGGGGTATCCTACTTAAAATTAATCCATTGCATCTTCACTATCACATCATTATCATCATCATCAGTTTGTGCCTTTGCTCCCTTTCAATAAAGGCTATCGATGCCGTTATATTTGCTACAAAATAGAATTCAAAGATATGGGCCTTAGAGTGCCTGTTCTGGTCCCAATATTTCTTTTCTGCCTTATATGTTGCCATTTTCAAAGACCATCTCCTGATCAGCTTACAACACTGAGGACTTGGCATCCCATGGGTGCTTAACTAATAATGATTCGATTGAGTTAAATCAGAGATGGCTTGAATAAAAAGGATCCTGGAGAGCATCATATCCATTCCCCTTATTTTATCAATGAGCAGATCAAAACCTGGAGAGGGCATGTGACTTGTCCAAGATAACTCAGCTGAGTCATTAATTTCAAAACAATAATCCAGATTTTCTTATATTTTACCAAGAAAACATCATTGGAATCTCTTGATTATCTTCATTTTAGTTTCCTCATTAGGCCTAAAGGCAGACATACACAAGGAGCTATTTCCAGTAAATCACATAAATCAATAAAACTTTGATATTTTTTGCTGTTAGCATTTATAAAGAAAATTTTATCTGACTCTATCTCTCTATTAACTGTATTCATCTTGTGACTTAAAATAATGAAACAACTTATTTTGAAAAAGCCAATTACTAAGCTGTTGAAAGAGGTTGAAAAAGTCTTTAGACCTAGAGCAATAAAGATGCTACATATCAGCAAAGTCCCCCAACCTCCCACCTGTGCTCATGTTGGGCAGTGGCCCGGATCGGGGTAAAAAGGAGTCAGAATGAAAACAAGCAAGCAGAGATCTTACTATGGCATGGAGAACTTTATGCGTGAATTTCAAAAAAGAAAAATTAATCCAGCTTTCCTCTTACCTGAAGGCTCCCCCAATCACAACGGATCTCACTGGGAAACCTGCCCTGACTCATGACATTCTTAGCACCTGCTTCTCTCCCAGGGCTCAATACGTGCTCCCGTACACAGCAGAAGTCTATTCAAATTTTGCTAAATATTAAACTTGAGGTGAAAATTTTGTTAAATATAATTATTTGCAGTAATGCCTGAGTGACTTCTTGCAAAGTTCCCAGTGGAACTCTAGAGCCTTCAGTGGAATATAACCAAATTTCAGTCAAGGTAGCAGAAAACCATAGCATTCTTTACAGTTTGCAAAGAACTTTACAGGTAAAGTTACAGGGAACAGGATCCTACAGGTAAGATCTCCTTTCATCATCATAACAACTTTCATAGGGAGAAGTTCCCATTACCTCTTTTTTCTAGGGCACAGGGACTCAAAGTGTTATGTGTTGACTAAGATAAAATAGCTAACGATTGTCTAACAATTACCAAAACAATAACAGCAATAAATAATTACCGACATTCTATAGATGAGGGAACTGAGTCTCAGAGTGTTCTTTTTCCTCTCATACCAGCCAGTTAATATCCAGTCACAATAGCAACAAAAACAAATGAACATTGATGTCTATATTGGTAATGAGATGAAAGTCAGAGAGTTTGAGTGTGTTTCCAAGGATTCCCCCATGGTTGGAGGAAGAGTTTGAGCACAGTTCTTCTATACCATAAATCAGGTTTTCTCTACGGTCATATAGCTTGGCTACTAGATCACAGAGCTTTAGCCCCTGGAAAAAGTGAACTTGAAGGAGGCAGATGAGTTCATTAAGTCATTAACTTTTATGCCCTCCTTGGTATGTCCACCAAAAGTAAGATGCTGAAGCCTAGTTTCTGTAAGCCGCCTTCCCATTTAAAGCTAACATATGGAATCATGGTTCTATGGACTATAGATGCTGATGTCTGCACAAAACTGAAGCTCTCTACTCTTGAAAAATGTCTCATAAAATATCACTTCCTCAATTAAGGGAATGCCATGAACTGGGAAATGGCTGAACAGGTATAGGGTATATGGATGTATGTAAATGTATATCACATATGAATGGAATGGAATATTACAGTATTGTTATATGAAATAACGAGAAAGCAGATTTCAGAAAAAGTTAGAAAGACTTATATGAACAGATGCCGAGGAAAGAGGGCAGAACCAGGAAAATATTATATACAGTAATAGCAACCTTGTCAGATGACCAACTATGGCAGACTTCGATATTCTCAGCAATACAAGTGATCCAAGACAATTCCAAAACACTCATGATGGAAAATGCTGTCGGCATTCAGAGAAAAATCTATGGAGTCTGAAAACAGATCAAAGTAGACTATTTTTCACTTTTTTTTCCTTTCTTATACTTTTTTTCCTTTTGTTCTGATGTTTTCCACAACATGACTAATGTAGAAGTATGTTTAAAAGATTATGCATGGACCTCCAATATCAGGTTGCTTGCTGTCTTGGTGAGGGAGTTTGGGAAGGAAAAACATTTAAAACTCAAAATCTTACAAAAATGAATTTGATAGCTATGAAAGGAAAAAGTATTACTACAATAAATGAATGAATGAAAGAAAGGAAGAAAGAATGAATGAAATCCAACATCCTCTTTCTTCCCACTTGCTACCAGATCTAAGACAAGCACCCTCTAGTATTATGAAACCCCAACTCTTCTTTTTTCAGATAGAGAAATAAAAGCCCAGAGCACAAGCACAACTTTCATATTTCAAACAAGTGGCTAATCATGAATGAGACACCAGGGCTCCTTCTCCTGCCCCTGACTTGCAGCTGAATAGCCCTTCTCTTCCTCTGAAAAGTTCTTTTTTTTTTTCATCTCGCCCTATCAAATCTGGTTCTGTTTCCCTTCCTACTTGAAAATGAGTTATCTTAAACCAATAGAAGCCAATTTTAATTTGAGCCGACTGATCTCATCTCTGGAGAACCTCTCTCAGGAAGCATATCCAATTAAGAAGCAAAGTGACTGTCTCCTCTTGAAGCATGATTTACAAGCACCAGGCCTATTGCCAGCATCGCTTATTACAAAAATGTGGAATTGCTGAAGCTAAACAGGTATTCAATTTCTCCTAATGTCAAAAAATGGCCATAAAACTAAAAAGTGTTGGAGAGAGCGAATATTATGCTCTAGGAACACACATGGCCTCATCCATGAAATTGATGGAAAGTTTGACTTATTCTCAGAGATTTCATCCCATGCAATGAGTTCACTTGGCATTTATATCTAATGCTGTAAAGGTTTGTTAACATACCCAACTTTTATTTGGAAAAAAAAAATGAAAGTCAGAATACCAAGGTTTCTGAATGGGTGGAGTGGTGAGATCTTTTTTCTTTGACAAGAACTATTTGAATTGTTCTTTTCTGATTAAGGCCATCAAGAACTGTGAAAGGCAAATAGACAAAAGAGACCCTTACTATTCATAAAATTAAACTGGATCGGTGAACTTCAGTCAAAAAAGACTTCAGAGAGGATCTAATTCAACTCTTATCTGATGATGAGTCCCCTTTCCAATTAACAATAATGGGTATATATTAGCTTTATTTATCAATCTATCTATGTCTATATAATATATAATCTATCTATTTGTAATAAATAGATAGATAGATGGATAGATAGATATAAGAGCCTCATGGTAACCCTATGAAATAGGTATTGCAGGCATTATTATCCCCACATTACAAAAAAGAAAATTGGTATTCAGTTCAGTTTTACGATTTGCCCCTGTTCCCACCCTTCATAAAGCTCTTATCTGCAGTGGAATATGAACAAAGAGCATCCTGGGTCAAGGGCAGCATTCTATTAACTATACTATCTGACTCTATGTCATATGGGAAAAATGTTCAAATAGTCTTTTCTTCAAGAGCTTCAGAGACAGATTTCCCCATCTAAGGACATTTTTAATTGTTCAGATGCTTTTTCTTCTATTAAACTAAAATATTTCCTTTGTAACTTTCACTGTTTCCAGTTCTTCCCTCAAGGTCAAGGCAGGCCAAGTTTAAACAATCTTACAAATCCCAACCATTTAAATACATGAAAACAGCTGTCATGACCCTTCATTTCCTTCAATCAGTATTGATGTGTATTGTTTATTTAATTGGGAAGACGGAGAGAGTCTGATTAGCTTAAATTTACCACTAAATCAAACTGAACAAACAATCAATTGATTAACCACTAAGTATTTATTAGGTGCTTTATATAGATTTTGCATCATGCAAAAAATTACTAGGGAAGAATGTAAAAGCCCAAGTGAAATAATCTTACTCAGGAAGCTCATGATCCACTGGGGTTGGGATTTACTTGTGTAAGGGTTTTAATCTCTTTTTAGGGTCTAGCACAGTGTGTGGCAAGTAGTAAATACTAAATAAATACTTATTAAACTGATTTGAGAACTTTTAAAATTCAGAGTAGGGATACAAGGGCAAAGAGTACGTTTCTCCCCAATCAGTATTTAGAACAGTTTTTACCTTTTTCCTTCCAACATGTTATTTCTAAGCATTTTTATGTGAGAAGTAGGGCAAGACCACACATAAAGAAGCTGAGACAAGGAGAGTTGAATCCAGACATGGAGAAACTGGAAGTGAAGGTACTAATCTTGTTGCTTTGTTTTGTTTTATGGCAAAAAAAAAAAGGAAATTAAGAAGTGCCCCTCAATTGGGGAGTAATGAAAGAGATTAAGATTACAAGAATGTTATGGAATATTAGTAGGCTGTAAGAAATGATACACAGTTTCAGAGAAACAAACCAAAAAAAAAAAAAAAAAAAAAAACAACCTGAAAAAACCTGAATGAACTGTTGGAAAGTGAAATGAGCAAGACTAGAACAAATGATAAAATAATAATGTTTTTGACACAGATAGCCATGAAACAGGTAAAATTCTGATCTTTTTAAAGATCACTTTGATCTTTAGTCTGTAGGGAAAGTATCCTACCCTCAACTTGATAGAAAGAAGATGGATTCCATGTAAAATGTGACAAATATTTTCAATATGGTGACTGAAAATTTTTCTTATTTCTTGACTTTGCACTCTTGTTACAGCAGTTTTCCTTGTCCTTCTTCCTTCCTCCCTCCATCTGTCCATCCTTCCCTACCCCCCTCCTCTTTCTCCCCAAATTTTAAGTCAATTAAAAATACAAGTTACACTTATGAGAAAATGTAGACACTCTGATCTGTCCCATTGACGGTATGATCCATGCTAATTTAACTTCTTTTCTTTTTATTTATTTTTTTTTATTTAATAGCCTTTTATTTACAGGATATATATACATGGGTAACTTTACAGCATTAACAATTGCCAAACCTCTTGTTCCAATTTTTCACCTCTTACCCCCCCACCCCCTCCCCTAGATGGCAGGATGACCAGTAGATTTTAACTTCTTTTCAATGAAAATAAGCTTTTTCAAAATGAATTCATATATTCTTTCTTCCTAACTTCCCTGTATAATAGAGTTCATTTCCATCATTCTAGTCATTCAAATTTGGAGCTTTTTAGTAATCATCTTTTCTATTGAGTTTCTTATAAGAGAAGACTTCATGAAGTAATGGGAATTAGGACCAAGGAAATCATACAGAATGAAAATTTTGGAGTAAATACTAGGATCAACATTTAAAAACAAGTATAGATGAAATACATAAAAATAAATTTAAGCACTTCAAGAGTAAACAGGTTCTGTAGGAAACTGAAGTTTAGTAGCACTTTTCCAAGTTCAGCTAGTTATTGATACAGCAAGTGTTCATACTTGGAAGTCTGGAAGAAATCCCTAGAACTTCAATCAGACTGAAAAACCCTTAATCCCTAACATGGACAAGACTTAATCTTCATTAGACATTTCTTTCAACAAGGGAAATTTAGGTACCAAAGGGCTCCTCTGTCAGTATGCCAAGTAAAGAAAATTTATGAGTGCAGAAAATTCAGGAAAGAGAGTCTTGCTAGAACATTGAGTGCAGCATATATAAATGTGTGTAATATAGTCAGTGGGATACAGTGAAAAGCACCAGTTTGTTCAAGCTCCAACCCTGCTATACCTCCTATGTCAATGAATCTCTCAAAAGTTTATTTTCCTCATCTGCAAATTGAGAAGAACTATACTTGTATTTTCCCCTTCCTGAAATTGATAAGAAGTTCAAATGGAGATGGATCTTTCCAGTGAAATTCATAGGAGCTATTCAAACCTCCTAAACTCAATAAACTTGTATATACCTTTGACTCAGAAATATCATTGCTAAGCCTATACCCCAGAGAGATCAAAGAGGGAAAAAAATAGGCAGCTAGAAATAGAAATTGGAATAGTGATGATATATAGATATATTTGTGGAAGATCTTTTAGTAATCACAGAGAATTGTAAACTAAAGAAGTATCCCCTGATTGGAAAAATGATAGAATAAAATCTGATGTATAAATCTAAAAGAATACTATTATAATGAAAGAAATAATGAAAAAGTTGGAATCAGAGAGCTCATGGAAGACTTACATAAACTGATACATGAGGAAGTCATCAGAACCAGGGGAAAATTTATATAATAACAATATTGTAAAAAGAGATAACTTTGAAAAATTTAATAAATGATCAATTCAATGACCATCCCTCACTCCAGAGAACCAAGGATGTCAATGATGAATTCAAGATGTAGAATATATACCCTTTTAAATACATTCCACATGCTGTCTATACTGGGTTACCTGATATTCAATTTCCCATCTCTATGCACATTTTTGTAAAGGTTATTTTTCAGTTATGAAATCCATTCTTTTCTTATCTCGTTTTATAACCCCCTATTTTCTTTAAGCTTCAGTTCAAGTACCAACTTTTATGTAAAGCTTTCCCTGATTCCCTCAGCTGCTAGTGCCTGCAACTCTGAATAAGTTTGATTTAAATTCTATATTTTCTGTACAAAATTATTCATGAACATCTGGTCTTCTCTGATAGTATGTAAACTCCTTGATGCAAGGGACTGTTTTATTTCCACTGTTTACTATACCTAAAATCTAGTAACACAACTTGGAACAGAGAAGGTGTTTTGTATATAGTTACTTATTTAGTGATTAATTAGCATTGATAATGTAGAAAACATCCAGAGGAGGAGAACAAAAATGGTGGAAACCTCATATTATGGTCATTTTCAATTTGAGGGGAAAAAAAAAAAAAAAACTTGACTCAAGGGAGACATAACTTTCTTCAATTATTTGAGGGGCTGTCATAGAAATTGTACTACTTGGCCATAGAAGAAGGGAGGAGAATAAAGCCAAATAAAGAATAAAGGACATACTTGGATATCAAAATATTTTTTTCTAAAAATGACAAATGTTGCCAAGTGATCAAGGTTGTCTCTGGAGGAAATTGGTTTCCCCTAGAGCTATATGAGCTGTGTACTAAATGGAAACTGAGATCCTTTCCAACTTCCTGTGATTTAGAATGTAAGATTTGGTAGAAGGATAAGAGTGTTGATCTTGGAAAAGAGAAGACGTGAAACTTGGGGCAGGGGGGATTGCAAAATCTGTCTTGAAGGACTTGCAGAATTATTACAGAGCAGAAGAATTAACCTTGTTCTATGTGTTGCCCAGAGAACAGCTATAGAAATAATGGGTAGAAGCAACAGATGGACAGGTAGAAATTTACTATCCAGACTACCTTACTGACAAATGAAACTTTCCAAAGGGACCAGGGGCTAACTCTTATGGCTACCATTTTCTCTCCTCTTGAGTTTTTGAAACAAAGGCTGAATGAGTATGATGTCAAAGTGATCTGCTTGCAATTATGGGTTCAAGTGGATATTTTCCTAATTTCCTTCAAGCTCTGAGATGCTGGGGTTGTGTAAAGTATCATGGAAAGAAACTCATAGTTGGCCCAAATAAATTTCCTGGCCCCATTATTTTACAATCCATGATAATGAAGTCAGACCTATCCAAGCATTCCACTAACAAGAGGCATTGTACTGCCTACAAGCCATCAGATTTTATTTCCTTGAAAGGATTATATGAGCAACCATAAAACAGAAGACCATAGAAATAAATAAAAATCTTTTCAGAATTTTATTATTTCTCTGTAAAAAGTTGTGGTTTTCTTCTGTTGCTGGAAAAGAAAAGGATCATTCATATATAATTTTCTTCCTCAAAGTTTACAGGCACAAGACTGGAAGCACCCAAAGCATCTCTTAACACAGACTCAACAAGGAACCAAAGCAAAGCTTTTTTTTTTTTTTTAACTTCTCCTACTCTCTCATTCTGTCATTCCTTTCATTTCTTATTCCTTGACTTTTTCATTCACTCAACTACCAGTTGAGCCTGGTCATCAGTTGCTTTTTAATACTACCCATATATCATTTTTTAAGATACTGAAAGAAATCCCAGCCACTACTGAGATGGTTGCTTTAGGATGGATCAGAGAGCCTCTGTTATCTCTTCTAACTCTCTAACTTGGTGGTTTTGAGATTCTGACTGGCAGATGCATCGATAAGCCTCATCCTTCCTTAAAGTTCCTTAATATCATTTAAACTTCCTGTATTGTATTTAGGTGCATCTTTATTAACTATACTGTGTTGCTGCATTTTAACATGTTCACATAATTTGAAGTGGTACCTCACTGCAGCTAGGCAATCTTTTCTAAGGCAATGACTGTCCCTCTCATCATAGTAGCTCTTCCAAGCATTGGAAATGTCAAATCTCATAAAGAAGGGAAAGGGACCTGTATGTGCACGAATGTTTGTGGCAGCTCTTTTTGTAGTGGCCAGAAACTGGAAACTGAATGGATGCCCATCAGTTGGAGGATGGTTGGGTAAATTGTGGTATATGAATGTTATGGAATATTATTGTTCTGTAAGAAATGACCAACAGGAGGATTTCAGAAAGGCCTGGAGAGACTTACACGAACTGATGATGAGTGAAATGAGCAGGACCAGGAGATCATTATATACTTCAACAACAATACTATATGATGACCAGTTCTGATGGACCTGGCCATCCTCAGCAATGAGATCAACCAAATCATTTCCAATGGAGCAGTAATGAGCTGAACCAGCTACGCCCAGAGAAAGAACTCTGGGAGATGACTAAAAACCATTACATTGAATTCCCAATCCCTATATTTATACCCACCTGCATTTTTGATTTCCTTCACAAGCTAATTGTACAATAATTCAGAGTCTGATTCCTTTTGTACAGCAAAATAACGTTTTGGTCATGTATACTTATTGTGTATCTAATTTATATTTTAATATATTTAACATCTACTGGTCATCCTGCCATCTGGGGGAGGGGGTGGGGGGTAAGAGGTGAAAAATTGGAACAAGAGGTTTGGCAATTGTCACTGCTGTAAAGTTACCCATACATATAACCTGTAAATAAAATGCTATTAAATATATAAAAAAGGAAATGTCAAATCTCTCATGTCTCCCACTTTTCCTTCTATCACCACATCTCGGAAACCTTGTTACTGGTCCTGAGGCTTCCCTATTGTCCTCATCTCCATCCCTATAGCCCTACAATGTCAGAAGCTCCTATTGTGACTCACTTAGGCTAATGACTATCTTTTTATAAAAGATTAGACATGAAGTTCAACTGAATCAATGATCCTGCAGTTTATCAAGTTACCCTACTGGATAACTCAACTCTTCTCTTCTCTTCTCTTCTCTTCTCTTCTCTTCTCTTCTCTTCTCTTCTCTCCTCTTCTCTCTCTCTCTCTCTCTCTCTCTCTCTCTCTCTCTCTCTCTTTCCACCCATACCCAAATCCAGACCTACCTACACTCAAATAGCTTTTGTTCAGTGTCCAATTTAAAGTGTGTACAATGGAACGTTCTTTTCTTAGACAAGAACAAAAACCTGAGAACTGATGTCTTGGTTAGAGATCAATAAAAACAGTCACCACCAAAGATAACAAACACATCGGAGAAGTCACATATAATTTCACAAATGCACATGGCTGAACTGTGAGTGTGTGTGCGTTCAGAGCCTCTGACTATTGTCTGAATTTATGGTCTCCATTTACACATGCATAAATGCTCAAGTCTGAGAATGCTTAATTATATCTCAGACTCCCACAGCAAGGCCCCTCCTGGGGGTGGATAGTCAAATAACTCATTAATTTATAAGGGCCTTTGAGTAACCATAGAGACAAATGGCTCTTTTAATGAGAGATGTGAAGGCTGAAGGTGGAAGTCATTATGAATTGGACTCTCAGTCACCTATGCTCTAAGCCTCTTCTATAAATCATAATTAACAGAAACTGAATATGAAAATGCCGCCCATCCCTCTTCTAAAATTGTTGTATAACAGTTTCTTTCACGGTGCACAGAATGGCATTCTTTGTCTTCTCACTTTATGTTCTGAAGAGTTCAGTTTTGAATCAGTACTTAGAATCAGTCAAGGCAGGGAAATGTTTAAAAAGGAAAAAAAAAAAAAAACTCCATCAAGCTTGAGAAGATGAAACCAGTGATTCAGGGTCATGTAGGAGGGCTTTCTCGGAGGCCTGAATGCATATATGGATATTTGTTCAGTCTTCACTCCCAAGTAGTTCTGGAGATGTGAAGGCAATGAAGTGTTTTGCCTTCTTATCCTGAGATGATCAAAGAGAAGAATCAACTGGAAGAGTGCAATTGATGGAGGACTGAAGAGCCTTAGGAACAGCAGATGATCCCTATCCTTAACAAATTAAATATGCAAAAATAAATGTGCATGTATGTCTGAACATATAAATGTATAAGACCCTATTAACACATCATAGAAGGATTTTCCACTTTAGAAAAAAAAACATAATTGAACAAAATAGTTCTATTTAATATCATTTAAACTTTCTATGTTGTATTTAGGTGCATCTTTATTAACTGAAACTATAGTGCCTTGTTTCATTTTAACATTATGTCACATAATTTCACGTGGTACCTCACTGCAGCTAGGCAGTCTTATCTAAGGCAAGGATTGTCCCACTGTTCATAATAGTTCTTCCAAGCGTTGAAAGCCTCAACTTTTCCTCCTATTAAAGTTATATTACACAGCTGCCTTTCCACATAAGTTCCTTTATCACTCCTATCTCAGATAAAAGAGATGACCTTTGTCTTTTTCATGTTAAAATTCTCAGTGTATGGAAGTGATTCCATTTCATCTTCCAAGGTAGCTTACTTATCTTGGAGGAGTGGGATTCAGCAATTCCCCAGGATTTTGGAAGGATTGCACTACTCACTTCCTGGATAAAGAAAGGGGCCAAAAAAGGTGCCCTAAAATTGTCTGCTTCATCTAATCTAACCCTAGCCTACTTACTGCAACAGGTAAACCCAGCACACATATAGAGAAAGAGTGGAGGGGAGATGGAAAGAAGAGAGAGAGAGAGAGCGAAAGAGGAGAGAAAAAAAAAGAGAGAGAGAAAGAGAGAGATGGGGGGGAAACATTTGCAAAGATGATCCACTCACTATGGTTACATGGTGACATGAAATGTGTATGTGCTTATGGACAGCATGAACTCCATCCACACTGAAAAATGCAAGAGAACTCAACAGGTGTCACCTCCCAGTAGTCCTGAGAAAAGCACGATTGCCAAATGAAGACCGGCTCACTGAAGTTGAACTTGGATACACGGTTTTCTGCTGTGGCTGCATCATGGCGGTCACTGTGAAGTTGGAAGAGCTTCCCAATCAAATCTAATTTAATCAACAAGCTCATGTGCCTCACAATAGGAGTGAACTAGAGGCTCCCACCAGTGGAACTGCCGCTTGCAGGAAAGTATCACACCACCATCATCAGTGTGAACACTCCTACCATGATGAGCCCTGATGAAGTCAAAGGGAAAAATCGTACCGAAGGCCTGGGGATCTTCAGCATCAGCACCCTAAAAGAGAACAAGCTCATAATTCTGGGTGACTTTAATATAAAAATAGGTGGAGACAATCAGATATGAGGGAGTTTTTTGGGGGGATGGAGTTGGAAACAGCAGCAAGGGTCGTCTAGTACTGACGACTTGTGTTTCTCATGGCCTTTTCATCACCAACACTATTTTCCATTTACCCAAATGCAATAAAACTTTATGGATGGACTCTAGCAGGAAATATTTCCATTTAATAGACTACATCTTTGGAGGAAGAGACACACAATACATAAATGTGACATGTGGTACAAAGCACTGAGCCGATAATAGACTTAGCCTCTCCTAGCTTCATATTCAGAAATTTTAAGGCAAGACAAGTACTCAGAGTCTCAAAATCCCAGATTAGAGTGCTTCTCTGAGCCAGAACAGGTCCTTGATAACTCGGAAGGAAAGTTGAGCCAGCATATGGCTGGTGACAGAGTGGGCAGCTTTTGGAGATTTGGTGTATAGCACTGTATTTGCTCATCTAGGTCAGAACTTGCAAAAATCAAGAATGATTTGATGAAAATCATGAGTAAATTCAGAAGTCACAAAATGAAAAGTGAGAACCCCACAGGGTTTGCCAGCAGGACAATTTGTCAGTCTCCAAAAAAGTAGCATTTAATTCCATGAAAAGTAAATTTCAACTGAAGCTTAGAGAAATGTAGGATTCTTGGCTAAGTAAGAAGGCAGATGAAATGTAGTTTTACTATGATAGTAACACTCCAGAGCACTTTATGATGGTCTGAAGGCCATTTATGGACAACTGCTCAATATTAATGGAGATATATTAGAGATTAATTAGTGATAAGGACACAATTCTGGAGAGATGGGCAGAATACTTCCATGATGTTCTAAACAGACCATCATCAACCAAAGCTGAATCAGTTGACCATATACCTCAGGTTGCAGTCAATCCCTTTCTAGCTCAACTTCCAGCTGAAGAAGAGATTTTGAATGTCATTAGGATCTTCTCATGGGGCAAAGTACCTGGTGCTAATTCTATTCCAGCTGAGATTTACAAGGAATGGGTCCATTGTCCATACAAAAGCTGACTGAAATCTACACTATATAGCAAGAGGAGGTTGTCCTCCAGGAATTCAAGGATGCCTCCATTTTCCAAATCTATAAAGAAAAAGGAAATTGGTTATCTTGTGACAATCATGGGGTAGGAGGGATGTCTTTCTTTGTCACTGCTAGAAAGATTCTTGCCAGAATCCTCCTAAATAGACTTATCTTTCACCTGGAAAACAGTCATCTACCTAAGAGCCAATTGTGACTAGAAAAATGGTCAAGGACCATTGTTTGCTGCCTAACAATTCCAGGACCAGAAAAGAAGTCTGTATTCAGCATCTATCAATCTGACCAAGCCTTTTGATATTGTGAGTCATGAGGATTTGTAGAAGGTCATGGCAAACTTTTTGCCATAAAAGCTCATCAGTATGGTACATCATTTCAATGATGGTATATTTGCAAGGATTCTGGATAACTAATGTTCTTGGATTGTCATAGGCTTGCTCCCATGCTTTTTAATATTGTGTTTTTAGCAATTATTTTGGACATCTCCAATGAGATTAAAACTGGACATGACTTTCTATTTGCAGATGGTTCTATACTCAATGCAACCTCTGAGGATGAGATGCAACAGAGTATGGATCAGTTCTTTTTTACTTGTGCTAATTTTGTTCTGACAATTAACATTTAGAAAACACAGATTCTCTACCAGTCGGCACTACAACATCCATATGTGGAGCATTAATTACAGCAAACAAAATTTTGAATGCTGTGGATAAGTTTACTTACTTTTATACTTTCCAGGGACATAGATGATGAAGTTGACACACACACATTACCAGAGCTAGCTCAGTGTTTAGAGACTTCAAAAGGAATTGCAGAAGAGATGAGGTTTTCAATAGTCTATCAAAATGAAGTTATCCAGAGCCATTGCGCTGGCCTTTGTGGCACGCCTCTGAAACATGAACTGTACTCTAGCACCATGCCAGGAAATTGAATTATCTTAGAAAGATTTGAAAGATAAACTGGCAAGATAAAATACTGGACACTTTCTTGAGCCGAACTGCCAATAACTCAAACCCTACAGCAGAAAACACAACTCCAATGGGATGGCCATGCTGCTTGAATGTCAAGAGCTTGGAAATCAATTGTAAAGAATTGCAATAGTTTAAAAGATATATGAGAGGTGCAAATTAAATGTTCTTAGAAACAACTTGTGCCTGAGCTACAGTAGAGCCTTACAAACTTGTATTGATTTGATCAGCCACAGTTGGACACACTGTATCTTGAACCTAACATAGTGATGGTCCTATTAGAGAAATAAGGATGAACAACCCCAACTAATTACATTAATTCTATATTTCCTCTCTCCTTTTGTTATTTCTTCTGTGCTTAGCGTAGTAACTTGCCATTTAAAGTCCTTAATGAATTATTTGTTTGCCTGACTTGAACAAAAGAAAGGAAGATTAAATAATTTACTGTGTACTAGACATTGGGGTAAGTACTTTACAAATCTTATCTCTTGATTTTCATAGTAAACTCTTGAGATAGTTGCTATTAATATATCCATTTTACAGTTGAAAAAACTGAGTCTGATGAAGTCAAGGATCAATTCTTGGTTGACAAAAATTGCTAGGACAATTGGAAAATATTCTAGTAGAAACCAGTAGTAGTAGAGCAACATCTCAAACCATATCCCCTAAAAATTATCTGTTATCTTCTGAAAAAAAAGGAAGAGCTTATGACAAAGCAAGAGTAATAGAGGAAGCAAAATAGACCATTTTGATCATATGAAATTATAATGTTTCAAATGCAGCCAAAATTAGAAGGAAAGCTAGGAAAAGGGAAGAAATTTTATAGTACATTTTTCTCATAAAGGCCTCATTTTTCATATCAATACAGAATTAAGCTCGATTTATAAAATAAGATCCATTCCTCAAATAATAAATGGTTAAATGATATAAATAAGTATTTTTCAAAAGAAGAAATCAAAGATATCAGTATTCATATGACAATGTTCTAAATGATTAGCCATTAAGTAAAAGCAAATTAGAAGAACTTTAGTACTACCTCACACCTATCAGATTAATTAATGTGCCAGAAAAAGAAAATGACAAATGCTGGAGGGGACGTGAAAAATAAAGATACTATTGTGAAGTCTAACTTTTCTGGAAAAGTATCTGGACCCAGGTTTACAGGGCTATGAAATTGCGCCTTCCCTTTGACCTAGTAATATCACTGCTAGGACTGTATCCTAAAGAGGTTAAATAAAAAGAATAAAAAAGCCTATTTGTACAAAAATATGTGTAGCAACTTTTTTTGTGGTGGAAAAGAATGGAAAAAAGGGGGATTCATCCACTGGGGAATAGCTAAATAAATTGTGATATATGATTGTGATAGGATACAACTGAGTTTTAAGAAATGACAAGAGGAGATGGCTTCAGGAAAAAAAAAACATGGGAAGATTTATAAGAACAGATGAAAATACGATGAAAAGAACATTATCACAGGGGAATGGCTTCAGAAAAAAAGGGAAGATAAAAAGAGTGTACACAGTAATGGCAATATTGTTAAAGGTAAGCAACTATGGAAGACTTAGCTACTATGATCAATATAATTATCTACCACAATTCCAAAAGACCTGTTATGAGAAAAACAAAATAATACAAATATGCTATTTATCTCCAGAGAGAGAATTGATGAACCCTGAGCATAGATTGAAGGATATATTTTTATTTTATTTTTCATGATTTTTGAGCAACATAACTAATATAGAGATAGATTTTGCATGATTTCACATATATAATAAATACTAGCATACCACTGCAATAAAGCAAATATTGCAAGCAAGTCACATGAATTTTTTGGTTTTCCATTGCATTTTCATTATATTGTAGTCTATTAACTGTGCAAAAAAGTATTATGCCTGATAATCTACATACCTATATTGCTAAAAAAAAATGCATACTAAACCTGATCTGAGTTTTCAATGAATCATAATCTTTTTTTTGCCAATGAAGGATCTTGCCTTATGTTAATGTTACTGACTGATCAGGATGTTGATAGCTGAATGTTGAAGTGGCTGTGGCAATTTCTTAAAATAAAACAATGACATATGCCACATCGATTGACTTTTCCTTTCACAAAAGATGTCTCTGTAGTGTCAGATGCTTTAACCCACCATTTGACCCACAGGACAACTTTCAATATTGAAATCAGTCCTCAAAAACCTTGCTGCTACTTTATCAACTAAGTTTATGAATAATTCTTCAATATTAATGGGTCTCAAGGGAGGCCTGAGGGCAGGGAGATGAGGGAATGGCCAGAGGGTGAAGCAGTCAAACACATGTAAAATTTGTCAATTAAGGTCATTGTCTTATATAGATGCAGTTTTTAGCACCTCAAAGCAATTACAATAGTAACATGAAAGATCACTGATCACAGATCACCAAAACAGATCTAATATTATGAAAAAGTTTGAAACATTGTGAGAATTACCAAAATGTGACATAGAGATCTAATGGGTGCATATGCTGTTAGAAAAAATGGTGCCAACGACCTTGATACACATAGCATTGGCAGAAGCCTTCGTTTGGTAAAATAAAATTTGGTGAAGCAAAATAAAGTCAAGTACAACAAATGACATGTGCCTGATTACGGATAGGAAAAGGCTAAAGAGAAGAAGAGAATTTGGAAATCAAAATAAAATAAGAATATTAAATAATAGACTAATAATAATAATAATAATAGTCTGCACGCTATGATTTTAAAAATACACGTTGATATTGATATGACTGTCTTTATTAGCTTATTGTTGTGGTTAATTAAATGTTCAAGTATCTCTATACCTACTACACATATACTTGAGTAAGCTCCAAAGAAATCTGGTGATCAAACAATGGATTAAACATTAAAAAAAAAAAAGAAAGAAAGAAAGTAACAGTCATATTGACGTTAAGTGACAGAATCACATAATATGCACGAAATAGCAGAGGTTTTCAGATCTGACTTCACGTTTTTCTTTATTCAGCATCAGTGTTCTATTCACTCGATCACCTACTTGCCTCAGATCTAAATTAGATATCATTTTAAATACCAAGTCCTCCTGGGATACCTTAGTCTTTGGAGTGTATTGTACATTTGAAAAATAGGTACGAAACTCAAGGCCATTTTGCCACAGAAACCAGATTAAAATGTAAAATTAGGAAATGTTTTACAAAATCAACATAAAATCCAACATAGATAATGCTGTTTCAGTTTTTTAAGTCAATATTTGACCCACAGAGATCCATTTCTCTTTGAATTACCTTTTGAATTAGATTCAAAGATTAAATAATCTCTTTTGAATTAGATTACTGCTTTAGATTCTTGAAGTTGATATCAATGAAGGAAAAATTCTTGAAGATTCTATCTAACTGCGAAAACTAGGAGTCTGAGTTTGGTTAAAGAAAAAGTTTCTGGTCTGGAAGGCAGATAATTTACATATAAATAGACTGAGCCCCAAGAGACTGGGCACTAGGTGATACGTGTGTGTTTCTGCAACAGGATTCCATGAAACAGATAAAATGTTCAATGGTCTTGAGTCTCCTGAGATCCCATGAAATTTCAAAAATAAAGTGGCAGAGGCTGAGAATCCCATATTAGCAGCTCTCCTTATTTCTTTTTGACTCCTGATGCTTTTATAACGCTCATGATGGCACTCCAGATGGGTGACCTGGTGCAAAGGAGTCTGGGGGAATGTATATAGGGGACAAGACAACATTCAGCTTCAAGTATTATATAAGGCCATCACAAGGAAGATGAAAGAAGATTAGATTTGCTCGCTGACCCTAAGAGATTTACAAAATTATATAATTTACATTACAAAATTATAAATTTAAAATAATGCAAATAATAACCAACTAATAAATTTAAGTATATCAGGAAAGCTTATTAACAAGGAGAGCTGGCTGAGCAGGTCATGTCTGCAATTACATTTAAATTCAGGAAGATGAGTCTTTAGCATTCTGTGTGTGTGAGTACATATCTGTGTTTGTGTATATGTATGTGCATTCATGGGTATGTGTATGACAGCATATATGTGTGATATTTGTATAAGTATGTACAGATTATATGTGTGTATACAATCAGTTCATATAAATCTTCCCAGTTTTTTTTTTAGTTCTGCATATAACTTTCTTGAATTATTTTAGACCTCATTTGCTCATTGCTATAAACATTCACATAATCCTATATAAACAAGATTATTGGGTGCTTCTGAAGAGAGGCCTGATCTCTGATAATAATCATTTGCCGTTGGATGAAATCATAGCATCACGTGTACTGAATAATTAGATATCGTCCCAGGGTCCAGCAAAAGCAACAGAAGTGATAATAACTTGAAATTTCCTCACTTCAGTAAGATATATTTATATAGATATATGTATAGATATATCTATATGTCGAGAGAGATAGAGATAGAAATATATAGATACAGATATATGTATAGACATATATATATATATATATATATCAAGAGAGAAAGTTAGAGATATATATATAAATATAGATATAAACCACTGTCATTTCTCAGGATAGTGTATAGTGAATCAAGAATGAAGCAGCTATTTCAAAAGTTGGGCATCGATCAGTGTCTCCACTCTGACGCCCCCTATAAATAGGATAAAAAAGGGGAGAGATCCCATGCTTCTGGAATTGTTTCAGACCGGCCCAAATATGCAGCTATTTTGAGAAGGAATGGATTTAGAAAACATTTGGCAGCTGCATCTTAGAGAGGCCCTCAATGGGCTTCCTTTTTCTCTCAGATCCATGGATGCCTGAATGGTTCATGGATAGATCTCAAGGAATGTAATTTGGATGGAAAAATATACAGAATATATACATATATAAGTATATGTGTGATATGATATATAATATATATGTAATATGATATATAATATAATATATATGTGATATGATATAATATATATATATATATATATATATATATATATATATATATATATATATATGGAAATAAGACCAGCAGAAGTTAAATGACTTGCTCAGGGTTGCACTTTTATTATGTGCCTGAAACAGAATTTGAACCTGCTAAGATCACTTAGCTACCACATAGGAAATGCTTAATAAATGCTTGTTGACTAACTACCTAATATCTAACTAGACTTTAATATTTTCTTCAATTATGATTCTAAGCAACCAATAATATTTTGAGAATTTTTGTACAGGTCTCATCAGAGCGCGCACACACACACACGCACACACACACTGTATACACACAAAAATAAAAAAAAAGCTTCTTTAAGGTCTTGTTGTGCTAGAAGTCGTGGTCCTAAGCCAAGACATTTATATTACTTGTGTTGTTGGGAATGATGATCTTTTGAAAGGGATCCTAACTCATGATTATGATTCAAAGTAAGTCTTGTACCTTAGACTATTTTCTAACTGTAAACTTAGATTCATTACACTTTCTGTGGTCTGAATGTCCCAGAGAGGGGAGGAAATTAAAGATGGTTTGTTTATTAGCTGTCAAGACCACCCCCCGATGACTAAATTCCTTCAATGGCAAACTAAACAATAATTACTCTGCCAGTGCTCCAGACTCCAAAAGAAAGATCAGTGGTTAGTTTGCAGGTAGCACTATCTAGGCTGACTAAGTAAATTCATTTTCTTACCTGCATTTCTTACCTAAATAAAGAAGTAAAAGCAATAAGATGAAAGGTGATGTTCAATCTGCATTGATCAGAATACTAAACAATCAAGAAATGATCATTTGATGAATTTGAAAAACTCATACATAAGTAGAAGAAACAGAAACAAACAGCATTTAGTCTAATTGAATTATGTTAAAGCAGCAAGTAACATTTTAACAGTGGGAATGTCATCCTTCAAGGAATAAATCAATGACTGGAAAATGAACTGCTTCAAACGAAGCTTCACAAGGGCTGTTATTTCATGAGGCTCAGCAGTATTCCAACTGAGGTCAATTAAGACTATTCTCAACATAAACAGAAGCTCAGTCTCTTCTAAAGGGAAAGGATCTCAAAGGTTTGCTATATTCTAGACCTAAAGAGAAATCCCCTCTATGTTTTGCCCCTAACTTAGTTGTTGGCCAAATGAGGTGGAATAATGAGTAGAGAATAGACATCGAGCCAGGAAGATCTGGGTTCAAATATGATCTCAGGTATTTACTAGCTGTGTGACCCTCGATATGTCATTTGCTGCCTGTTTGCCTCAGTTCACTCTGTAAAATGGGGATAATAGCATCTACCTCCTAAGATTATTGTGAGGATCCAATGAGATAATTATTGTAAAGAACTTAGCCCAGTACTAAGCATAGTAAGCATCTTTAGTCTTTTTTAAATGGTATTCATTGTTATTGTTGTTACCTGAAGATCTACTCAGGCAACTCATAATTTCCTTGGTTATCCCTTTCACTTGTTTTCATATATCCATCACCGAAGGAAATTGTTTTATTCTTCTACCTAGTTCTGATGGCCCTGAATCCTTTCAGCCTTTAAATTGCTTGAAGAAACCAGTCATATTCACTCTCAAGAAAAATTGTTACTGCCTCCCACCTCATCCAGTATTTTCCAAGTAGCCAAAACTCTATCTGATCTACTACTCTGTTCTTTCCACTGTCCAGTTCATCAGTGCTTTTCTAATGACTTCATCTTCAGCTGCTGTGGTCAAAAATTATCATCATCATTATCATCATCATCATCATCCTCAACATCAGCATCAGCAGCTGGCAGACATTTTGCAAGGATTCTTTCCATTAAAAAAATAAACATAATTGATCCCTCTAAAAGACTGGGTTTTTTTGTTTGTTTGTTTTCACCTTGGTTGAGCCAAGCAAAGATGGAGAATACATTAGGATAGGCTTTGGGAAAACAATTCTTTCACTTCACAGAAGAGGACATCATGGATCCAGTGCTGGACTTGGAATCAAGGCAACCTGAGTTTACATCCTGCCTCAGACATTTTCTTATTTGTGTGATGTTGGAGAAGTCATTTAACTTCTTCCTGATTCAATTTACTCAAATATAAAATGGGAACAATCTTATCTCACAAAAGATGACAGAACCTTTGAGAAGTGTTCTTTTCATAATCAAATAAGAAAATATTTGCAAAATACTTGGTACATTACCTGCCACATAATAGATGTTTAATAAATTATTGTTCCCATGTTGGTTCTCTTTAGTGCAAACAGAACAAAATCAAATTTTCAATACAAATATTCAATTTCTATTCAAAAATTCAATTTATGTTGACTGAAGTTTAATGTAAATGATTAGAAAACATGCTAGATCCTAGCTCTTCATGACAAAACCCTGTGATTGAATCTTGGTGTTTTTGCTGATATTCTACATCTCAGCTTCTTAAACTGGAGATCACCATTCCATAAGAGGTTTGTAATTGTGTGAAAGAGCTACAAAATTTTGGTTTCCTATAGGTAGATGTTTGGTTTATATGCCTATTATCTATACCTATACATCCAGAATCATCAAAATTTCTTGTGCAAAAAGGAGCAACAAGTGCAAAAAGTTTAAAAAGTCTTGGTCTACCTGTATATGGAGATGAAAAGATCAATAGTGTAAGGGGCAACTGAAGTCTGATTTAAGCTGAGCTGTCAATCCAAGTCTAGATAGGCTTCAAGCCACAAGTTTCCTTCTTCAGAAGCTCATGTGAAATAATAGAAAAAAAGGAATGACAAGCAATGAGTTCAAGGTTCAATGACTATGTAGAGGTACAAGAAAATGGGAAGAAACATATCCTTAAGTCATGTGCTTAGAGCAAAACCAACAGTAAAGAAAGGGGTGTTTGGAGAAAAGGGGGGAATCAACCACTACAGTTGTTACAGATATATCAAAAACAGTTTTAAAAGGCCATGCTTTTAATATGATGTTGAATGATTGGAGTAATGGAAGTAATTGTCAGTAAAAGGTCAAGCAAAGTGGTTATTTTGGGGGGGTTGGGATGAAACAAAAATATATTTTCCATCATGTAATTATATGCCCAGAAAAAAATAATATTAATGAGCAAATCCTGGAGCCACAGAGCTAGCAATAGAATATTTGTACAGCAATATTACTTTGAAGGAAATCACTACCTTCTGAAATGAGACAACCATGAATGTGGGCAGAGGTGATTGTCTGGACTGGCTGACAATGTGATTGGCCCTAAATGTGACAAATAAAAAGATAACAACAGGATGATTTCTGTGATTGAGAAATACATTTGATTCCCCTCATTCTCACTAAGCACAATAGGAGGTGAGGGGTTAGCAGGGAAGCTGGAGAAGAAATTTTAGAGCATAAACTGAAACCATTTTAGATGTTACAAACAGCATCTTGGGGGAGCAATTGCCCCTGACAATCAAATCATTGATTCATGTTTGCTTTTTTTAAAAATTCTTTCTGTGATTGGATAATATACTCGTCTCTACTGGAAAACAAGTTCTATCTACACAGAAATTCCCTCTGGTGTAGATCATTCCTTAATCAACATATTCTTATCCTGAGCCATTATTGATCAAACAATACAATATATATTCTAATGAAGCTCTCTCAAATCGTGAGAGCTGTCCAATACAATAGGGCACTTAGTTGGTGCAGTAGAGAGAACAAATCCACCTGGATTCAGACTCATCTTCCCGAGTTCAAATCCAGCCTCAGATGCTATCTGTATAATTCTGGGCAATTCACTCAAGCCTGATTAGCTCAGTTTCCTCAACTGTAGAATGACCTGCAGAAAGAAGCGACAATTTGTAGCATCTAAAATTGTTTCTTTTCCAAGAAAACCCCAAAAGGGGTCATAGAGAGATGGATATAATTGAAAATGACTCAACAATAACTCAATACCTAATCTATGGTCAATTCTCATTTTGCAGACAGCAGGGAGGCCCTCAGATTACCATTCATATATCACCCATTCCTGTGTGATGGTTTCTGTCCTGCTTGTCCAATTATTCCCTCTCTTATGGATCCCTACCTCACTATTTTTTATTCAGGTAATTGATGAATGTGCACATAAATCAGCCACTTACACAGTATAAAAACAATAATACACCTACAAAGAATGACACACAAAGAATATTAACAGCAATAAGTCTATAATGAAAAAATATTATCCATCTCGAAAGGAAAGAGTCTGAATGCAGATTGAAACTATTTTTAATATCCTAAATAAAATATTAACTAAAAGATAATAAGAATACATTCCAAAGATTATATAGTATGTTCAAGTTGGATTTATACAAGAAATTTTGAAATGGTTTAACTTAAAAAAAAACTATTAACATAATTGAGCATATAAATAATAAAAGTTTTAAAAATCATATTATTAATAGATTCAGAAAAACCTTTTGATAAAGTACAATATTCATTTTCATTAAAAAAAAAACTTCAAAGTATAAGTGCAAATGGATTTTTTCTTAAATTGATTTTTAAAAATTCTAAAGCCATCAGTAAAAACATTATCTGTAATAGAAATAAACTAGAAACTTTCCCAATAAGATTAAATGTGAAAGAAGGATGCCCACTGTTACCAATAGTGTTTGTAAATTCTAGTAATAGCATGGAGAAAAGAAAAAGAAAGAATCAGAATAGGAAATGAACTAATATAGCGATCTCTTTCTGCAGATCATATTATGATGCACTTTGTAAATTTTAAGGACTCATAAAAAGATAATCGAAACAATTGATAATTTTAGCAGAGCAGCAGGATATAAAGTAAATCCACAAAAATCAACAGCATTACACTATGTCACAAAGAAAATAGCAGTGCAGATAATCAATTCAAAATAACTCTAGACACTATATAAAATATAAGGGATTACACCTGTGAAAACAAACCCAAGAACTATATAAACAAAATCATTAAAAAAAACTTTTTTATAAAAATAGATTTCAATAATTGGAAAAATATTAATTGTTCATAGACAGGACCAATATAATAAAAATGAGAATTTTAATTAAACTAATGTATATATTTGATATGATCCCAATGAATTACCAAAAATATTTTACTGAGTCAGGAAATAAAAACAGAAATTCATTTTGGAGAACAAAAAATCAAGACTCTCAAAAGAATTAATAAAAAAAAAGTAAAACAAGGAGATTTACAGGTACCAGAATTTCATAAAAGAAGGATCAATTTTCAGTATATGATTGTGATGGAATACTGCTACTGTGCTACCAGAAATGATAAACTTGATGGTCTTAGAAAAACATGGACTGACTTTCACAAAATAACAGAGAGTGAAATGAGCAATAACAACGATATCATTTTGAGAACAGCTTTGACTACTACAATTAGTTAAAAGAGAAAAGAAGACATTATCTGTATCCAGAGAAAAAAACTAATAGAAGTATATATGTATACACACACATATATAATCATTTATATATACTCATGTATACATTTATACATACATATATATATACACACATACATATAGAAAAAAACATATTTAGGTGATCCTGAGGGCACAAGGAGTAAAGAAAAAAACAAAAAGAAAGTTTCATGAGAACTTTATTACATAGTTAAAAGGAAAGCAAGTAGTATATAATAGATTTCTAGTTTTATTATGTTATGAAAATGTTTATTTTATTCCATAAGTTAAAAATAAAATAAATAAGAATTACCCCAAAACATTATTTTCACTTTATTTTGTGGGGGTTTTTTGCCTGTTTTCTTTTACAATCAAGAACTATACAAACACAACACCAAAACGCTTTTCACACAAATAAAATCAGATCTAAACAACTGGAAAAATATCTAGTGCTCATGGGTAAATCAAGTGAATATAATAAAAATGACAATTCTACCTAAATTAATCTATTTATTCAGTGCCACACCAATCAAACCCCCAAGAAATTATTTTACATATCTAGGAAAAATAATAACAAAGTTCATCTGGAAGAACAAAAGGTCAAGCATTTCAAGAAAATTAATGAAAAAAATGCAAATGAAGATGGCCTAGCTGTGCCAGACCTAAAACTATATTATAAAACAGCAGTCATCAAAACCATTTGGTATTGGCTAAGAAACAGAGAGGTTGATCAGAGGAATAGGTTAGGTCCACAGGACAAAATAGTCAATCATTATAGTAATCTAGTGTTTGACAAACCCAAAGACCCCAGCTTTTGGGATAAGAACTTACTATTTGACAAAAACTGTTCGGAAAATTGGAAATTAGTATGGCAGAAAGTAGGCATAGACCCACACCTAACACCATACACCAAGATAAAGTCGAAATGGGTTCACGATTTAGACATAAAGAGTGATATTATAAGTAAAGTAGAAGAACATAGGATAGTTTACCTCTCAGATCTGTGGAGAAGAAAGGAATTTGTGGTTAAAGAAGAACTGGAATTCGTTATTGAACACAAAATAGATAATTCTGATTATATTAACTTAAAAAAGGTTTTGTACAAACAAAACTAATGCAAACAAGATTAGAAAGGAAACAAACTGAGAAAACATTTTTCTATTCAAATGTGCTGATAAAGGCCTCATTTCTAAAATTTATAGAGAATTGATTCAAATTTATAAGAATTCATGCCATTCTCCAATTGAAAATTAGTCAAAGGATATGAACAGACACTTTCCGATGAAGAAACTGAAACCATTTCTAGTTATATGAAAAGGTGCTCTAAATCAGCATTGATCAGATAAATGCAAATTAAGGTAACTTTGGGTTCCACTTCACATCTTTCAGATTGGCTAAGATGACAGGAAAAGATAATGACAAATGTTGGAAGGGATGTGGGAAAACTGGGACACTGATGCATTGTTGGTGGGGTTCTGAATGGATCCAGCCATTCTGGAGAGCAATTTATAACTATGACCAAAGGGTCATCAAGCTGTGCATACCCTTTGATCTAGCAATGTTTCTACTGAGCCTGTATCCCAAAGAGTTCATAAAAGAAGGGAAAGGGACCTGTATATGCATGAATGTTTGTGGCAGGTCTCTTTGTAGTGGCTAGAAACAGGAAACTGAGTGGATGCCCATCAGCTGGAGAATGGCTGAATAAGTGATAGTATATGGATGTTATGGATTATTATTATTCGGTAAGAAATGAGCAGCAGGATGATTTCAAAAAGGCCTAGAGAGACTTACAGGAACTGATGCTGAGTGAAATGAGCAGGACCAGGAGATAATTATATACTTCAATAACAATATTATATAAGAATCAATTCTAACAGAAGTGGCCATCTCCAGCAATGAGACGATTCAAACCAGTTCCAATTGTTCAGCGATGAAGAGAGCCATCTACACCCAGAGAAAGGACTGTAGGAACAGATTGTGGATCACAACATAGTATTCTTACTCTTTTTGTTGCTTGCTTGCATTTCTCTCATTTTTTTTCCTTTTTGATCTGATTTTTCTTGGGCAGCAAGATAACTGTATATATATATATAACATATATTGGATTTAACATATATTTTACCATGTTTAATATATATTGGATTACTTGCCTTCTAGGGGAGGGAGTAGAAGAGGGGAAAATTGGAACACAGGGTTTTGTAAGGGTTAATAATAAAAATTATTCACGTATATGTTTTGAAAATAACAAGCTTTAATTTAAAAAAAAAGATTGTACATGCATAAAATGTATCAAATTGTTTCCTATCTTTGGAAAAGACAGAATTTGAAACTCATTTTTTAAATGAATGTTGTCAGATGCAATTGTGAAAAAAATAAAATATTATTGAAAAAAATACAATGATTATGACTCTGTTTAGGTCAAGATAAAATATCTATGTCACCAAATTTCCATAGGATTCAGGGAAGTCTCAGAAATGTAACTTTTTTCAAAAGAATTAGAAATTTAATTACATGTCATATATTCAAATATTGGAGAAAATTTATGAAAAGCATGTTAACTTGGTCCACCTTGATTGTATATTAAATAATCTCAATTGGTCCTTTGATGCAACAAGGACATTTTTATACCTCCCTAATTGATTTAAGACCTCAGTTACTAGATTTGGCTATTTCAAACCTTTCTATTTCTTTCCCAGCATGCCATGTTCCCTTCTCTCCCATTTCACTAGCTAAGGATTTTACCTCATATTTCACATGCTCCAAAAAAGTCAAGGCCATTCATTGACAACTCAATCTTTTCCCATTGTCTTGTAATATCACTCAGATGAATATTGCCAAATAATCTTCAATCCTGACTTATATGCTCTTCTTTGTGCTAATACAAACTGTTCCATTGTACTTTTGTTTCCATTTCATCCAATCTTCTCCAGCAAACTGATTCAACCATCATCATCACACTTTTGCTAATCAAACTTTTCCCTGTTTACTGCTTCCTCAATACATAAACATATAAACATACATGTCTCCCCATCCTGGAAAAAAAATGATCCCTTGTTCTGATCCCCCTCTCTCTAGCTACAAATTTACATCTTTCTTTCTTATCTCATCTGAACTTCTTGAGAAAGTCATTTACACTTTCAATTTTTACTTTCTCCCGACTCCCTTGATTCTAGTCCTTATTCTTTCTGGCTTTCAGACTCACAATTTAGCTGAAACCAATCTATTTAAAGTTACTTTTGATCTCTTAATTACCAAATAGAATGGGCTATTCTCAAACCTCATCCTTTTTTACTTCATTGTATCGACATTGCCAATCAAGCCCCTGAATATTTTCTTTGTTTTCCCTTATTTTTGTTTCCTTTTGTTTTTGGTGACATGGTTCCTCTTCTACCAGTTTGACCACTCCTTGGGGTCTTTTGCTTGATCTGTATCCAACTGAGTAGTTGATTATCTTAATGGAAATCTTCAATTATTAAAAAATTCTATGCATATGAATGGCAGATCTCTGTATTAAGACTAGATACAGATATAGAAAGATACTCTTTCCTGTGACCGAGCAAGCATCATTAAGCTTCTTTTGGACAGTTCCCAGTGGATCCTATAAATATGTCAAACTTGGCATGTTCAATACAAAACATTATCTTCCCCTTACATCTGTAGATTTGACCATCCCATAATTTTTGAAGAGGTTCAATTTACTAATCTGTTATGTATGATTCCTGTTTATTTATACACAGGTTTCATTGGTTTTTAGTAAATTAAAAGTTTTCCTCTATCTATTTAAACTAACAACTTGCTCACAAATTAGGACACATCTTATATCCTTTAAAAGGTCATTGAAGCCTTTATATTTATGTCACATCTCATTTTCTGTCCCTGTCTTTTGAACTCATACTCCTCAGAACCTATGTGTAAAGTGTTTCTTCATTCACAGATTTTAAGCAGTTTTAATAATCTAAAGTTTTGTTTTGTTTTGTTTTCATGTCCTATAAAGGCAAAGGATTATTCATCTGTGGAAGTTCCTTTATTATTTAATTATTTTCTTAAAGTAAAAGTAAATTTACTGTCCCTTTATTACAACACTTTTTTTTTGTCTTTGAAAGGACAATATCTAAAAGAGGTTTTTTAACATTTATGTTTCCAGTAATTATTGGTGTCTTGTTTAAATATTTATTAATACACATTTATTCAATGATTAATTGCTTTAGTATTATTCTTTTAATTAACATTAGAGGAAACTGAGGCACATAAAGATTAAGTGGCCTTATAATATCACATATTTGAAGCTTCAAAGGACACTGAATACTATCTAATTAACTCTCATCCTCAGTTTGGTCAAAGAAACAGATGTTGAGAAAAGTTTGGTGGTATCCAAGCCACACAGGTGGTAAGTGATGAAAGTATGATCATTTTACATCCTATATATTTTTAACTACAAACTATGTAGTGAAATCTGCTCCTGATGAAACTCTTCATTATTCTTATATATTGGTATCAATACTGATATAGAACCATAGATATAGAAGAGTTAGATCTCTCCATACACAATATTAGACAGATAGAAGATAGATAAATAGATACACATCCATTTACATACATTCAGATATTGTGGTGTTCTTTTGAGTCATATCCGCTAAATACTCTTAAGAAGATTCTGTTATTCACTCATAAGATGTATTTTGATTATAGCAGACAGATCAAGGGATCTAGGGAATATGTAAATTCTGTATTTTATGGTAAGGAACTACATTTCAAAGAGCATCTTCTAAAATGTTTCTGTTGATACTGTGGAAGACTAAAATTTACATCTGAAACTACAGACATCAACCACATTAAAAATATCCAAAATAGCAATTAAATTAAATTAATATCAAAATTAAAAAAACCATGACTTTGATTATCCTTAGTTTAATCCAACACTGTCATTTTAATAGGAAGAAACTAATTCAAAGATGCTTTAAGTTACTTGCTCATATCTTCAGCTAGGACATTTCTGAAATGAAACTGAAAACAGACTTCTTGATTCAAAGTCTCTTTGACTACTTTTTTTCTGAATGCTCCTGTGCCTTTTCCATAATATTCATATCCCATATCTCATTCAGCCATTCTCATCCACTCAGTTTCCAGTTCCTTGCCACTACAAAAAGAGCTGCCGCAAACATTTTTGCACATGTGGGTCCCTTTCCCTCCTTTATGATCTCTTTGGATAAAGCCCCAGTAGAGACACTGCTGAGTCAAAGGGTCTGTACAGTTTGATAGCCCATTGAACATAGTCCCAAATTGCTCTCTGGAATGGATGAATCAGTTCCCAGCTCCACCAACAATGTATTAGTGTTCCAGTTTCCTACAAGGGATGTTTAACATTGAGGAGACTTATGAAGACATGATATGTCTTTAAAATTTCGAAATGATGTTGCATGGAAAGTGTATTAATCTTGTTTTTTTGATCCCTGAGGTAGAACAAAGAATAATGAATGTCATTCCCAAATCCCAAGCTTTAGAGCTGTGCATGTTTTCATTTTCTTGGGGAACATATATAGGTGTGTATGTATAAGAGGAATGGGCTGCTTCAGGAAATTGGGTGGTGCTCTTCCCTAGAGGCTTTGAAGGCTACTTGTCAAACATTGTGTACATTCAGATGTACAAAATCCTTAGTCAAGTATAGGTTTGGTAGTAAAGATATACTCTCAGAGGCTGTCCCCCACTAATATTCTATAATTCTAACTTTGAGACTTTCAATTGCCATGACAAGCAGTCACTTAATTTGAAAATTCAAATGAAACTGCAAATTTTCACCAATGTGTCAATCATCCTGAACTATTAACACAGTTAGAGCTTTCAACAGGCTGGCATGCTTGGGAGTGTTTGCCTCAGACAGAGAAGTCACTTAAACTCGTGTAAATTTGCAGATTTAGAGGAATATCATTTTAGTAATAATGGTGTCCTTTCATAAATCCTTTTATAAGCTCATGACTCTGAGAAAAACCTGGGCAAGATAAACACTTTCTGAAAAAAGGAGTGACTGTGAGAATTCCAATCAGATTTTGTTCATAGAAAAGTGACTGTAATTTCTTTTTCCTATTTGGCAAGTTGAGAATATTTTCAACTTATGGCTAAATGATTTTTTTTGCATTTCTAAAATGTTGATACCTTTTCCGACTTTTCTAAGAAAACAGTTATCTTTTCATTATCAAGTAGGGCACTATGCAATTTCCTCCTTTTCACAGTCTTACAAAAGTGCTAGTATTATTAAAGCTACTTATATTTCTATGATTCAATCACACATCCAAAGGAACATCAAAATGAACTATTGCAATCATTCCCTAAAAGCCCATTTCCCTAAGGCTTTCACCCTCACATCCTTCTTAAAGGGAAAGAACTTCTGTCCCTTAACACATCCCACACTTCATCCATTTGCTCAAATGATTCCTATGATTGGAATGTCATAGATTTCCATTTCTTATTTAATTTTTTTTCTAATCTCTGTATCTCGATTAAAGCAGCCCGGTCTTCATGAGCAACAGCTGGCACAAAGACATCCAGGTAGGAAGTGGGATGTCAGGAACAGCAGAGAGATCAAGACTGGCTAAACCTGAGGGTGCAAAGAAGGAAGGGTTGTGTATGGTCTGGGATAGTAGGATGGTGATTTGGGAAGAGATTTAAAAACCCAACATAGGAGACTGTATCTGAGTCCAGTTATCAGGAAGCTATTGGAGATCACTGAGCAGATAATGGCATGAGTCTCTGCTGTAGACACAGAGGTTATAGGAGAGCCTGGAGAGGAATTGGACAGCTCCCATATGGCGAAGAGCTAAACTTTCAATCATGTCCCTACAGTGTGACAAACTGCAACGAAGAGACCCCAAGTTCTCTCAGAACAAAGGTACATCTTCCAGGTTAGTTGAAGCTGCTTGGACTTCTTCAAATAGCTTAGGGTGTGTTCTCGGGGAAGTAGAGTACTTTAAAGCAGCCCAGTGTATTTTCATGAATATTTCCCAAACTCCCTCGTCTCCATTTTACATATTTATATATTTACATTTTGGATCCAATAGAATGCATGTTCCTTGAGGGTAAGAATCATTTCATCTTTGTGTGGCACATAATAAGCCTTTAATAAAAGCTTGTTGATTGAAAAAGAATGTGATCTCCCTGAGGATATGGACTATTTAACTTTCTTTATATCCCTTGCACTTAGGACAGTATATGGGCACACAGTAGGTATTTATTAATTCTTCTTAACTTGTTGAACTTGTCAAAAACTTGTTCTGAGGTCACAGTCTGTTGTTGACAGATTTTTCTGAAGGAAGGAAGGTCTTAGTTTTCAGAGTTACAGGATTTCTTGAACTGAGGTGAATGAAGATTTGGGCCATAAATAAAGTGCTTAGCTTTTCACCACATAAATCATTTTTTCTGTTTCCACATGTGATAATTAAGGGTGATCAAGCATCTCTGCACACGGTCTCTCACTGGGGCTCAGGGACCATGTTGAAAGTCACATTCACTCTGATAGGTCCCAAAGAGGCTATTTCATATCCCAACCTAAAGGAAATCTTTATATCTTAAACACTCATCAAAACTGCCTAATTTATTCAATGGGAAAATAAGAAAGACTTAATAATAAAGAGTCCTCATGCATTATAAATAAAGATGCTTTTTCAGTTGCTGCATAGACAGCTGGAACTGGGCTCGTCCACACGCACTTGTTGTGTAACCTGAATAGGCAGTTGCCAGTGACTGCTCACTAAGAGGAAACTCCTTGTACTAGGTAGAAGAAACATTTCCAAAGTGACCAGCAGAATATCCAATAGAGCAAACATCCGGATCTGGGCTCCTTCTCTCTAAATCTAATGCTTTTCCAAGATAAGAAGTCTCCACATCTACAAATCACAAAACTGGAAAATCAGACAAAACCCATTGTAAAATAACCAAAGGGCATAAACGAATCAACCATAAAAGTCTAAGCTGGCCTAAAATCAGAGACGTGATGAACATGTAGCTTCTTATAATTTCTGATGGCACAGAACTGAGAAAGAATGACCCTAGAGGAGAAGAGAACATCAATTAAATTTCAAAGAAGCCAAATTAGCAAGTCCCAGGAAGGGTCAGAACAAAATGGACTAAGTCAAAATTGGATTAAGGACAAAGGAATTAAAAAAGTCAAGAGTCTCTCATGACTTAAAAATGGAGAAGTGTCCTTAAGGATCAAGGGGACAGAGCCAGTTTAGAGTGCCCTAAAAACTTTACTCTTTCCATGTAGTAGCAGTTTTGATGTCAATCAATCAACAACCAATTTTTCAAATGCCTGCTAAGTGCTGACATGATGAGCACTGGAAACAGCAAAACAAAAATGAAATGTTCTATCAAGGGGCTAATGTTTAATGGGAGGAGAGAATACATAAGCACATCATCTATATTTGCTTTGTATGCACAGGGATAGCAAGCTGTAAAGTCGTGGGTAAATGGAACAGATGGGAGGAATTGTCCTCTACACAAACAGTTTTGTGTGTGTGTGTGTGTGTGTGTGTGTGTGTGTGTCTTTTCTGTCATGTTTAATTTCACGAAGAGTCTAAATGACTTGCCCAGAGTCAAACAGCCAGTATGTGTTTAAGGTAGAAGTGGACTGAGGCTTTCTAGCATTGGAGTCTTTTTTTTTTCTCTCCACTGCATCATGCTTCTTCTCATATAAACTCCCTGCCAGAAAGAGATCATGTAAATGATCTCGATATGAAACCACTGGGGCAAGGTCTAAGAAATGCTCAGAAAGGTCTTATGGAAGAGGCTCCACGTGAGCCATAAGCCTTGGGAGGAAATTAGGGTAGCTACACTATGGAGATGACAAAGCAAGTATTACAGGCAGGGGGAGAGCCTTGCAGAAGCACAGCCTTGGAAAATGGGATTTCTTGTGAAGAATTCAAATTGACAGGACCTTAAGCACATGGGTAACACAAAAGGGGCAAGTAGATGGCAAAGTGAGTAGAGTGATGAAAACCTGAGATTAAATCCATCCTCAGACTCTTCTTAGCTATGTGATTCCAGGAAAGTCACTTAAACTTGTTGGCTTCAGTTTTGTATCTATAAAATGAGCTGGAGAAGGTAATGGCCCATCACTCCAGTATCTTTGCCAAGAAAATTCCCCCAATGAGGTCAGAAAATCAGACAAGAAAGAAATGAATGAACAACATGGAGAAATGACAGTTAATATTCCCATGTCACTTTAAAACTTTGCCCATGTGATCCTTAAGACAATTCAGTGAAGTGGGGACTAATTTTATTTCTAATTCACAGATGAGACATTAGGTCAAATGACTGCTCAGAAGTCATAGTGTCTGAGGAAGACTTTGAACCCAGGAATTCCTGATTAAATCACATACTTTTTCCAATCAATCAGCATTTATTAAGTGCCTAAGGAGGGGGATCTAAAAAGGAGCAAAATTCAGCCACTGGTCTCAAGGAGCTCACTTTCTAGTGAGGGAGGCAACAATTCTATTAACCATGGTATGGAGCCTCACCTCGATCAGGTAGTTTGGAACTAAGCTGGAAAGGGCTTTAAGTGACAGGTAACCTGGTGCTTGATTCGAGAAAGAACATGAAGACATTGGAGTATAATGGGTAGGGAAGGGGTGTGTGTGTGAGATATAGTCAGACATGTGCTTCAGGAAATTCAACGGGATGAGAACAAATATTCAAAGGCTGACAGTAAAGAAGTTAGTTCATAAGAAAGCTTTCATAGCCACAATGAGAACAAGATCAGACTTATTATGACCCCAATGGCTCCTCATTTTGGAACTACCATTCATCTTATTCTCTAGATTGACACTGCAGGATGAGTCCAAAGCTGGAATACTCACATTAGCTTCCTTCAAAGTCGCCAAAATTGCTTGGGCAAGAGGATTACAGAACATGTGCTCTCCAAAGGCTCTTAAAGTTCTATCTAGTCTGACATTAGAGGGCGAAGAGCCATGACATGGAGGCCATGGTGGGGGCTTACATATCTATCTAGTCCAAAGTTTCATTAGATCATAAGATCGAGAGCAGGAAGATACTTTTATTCTCATTGAGATGTTTTTCATTCATATTCAACTCTCTGTGAAACCATTTGGGGTTCCTTGGCAGAGATCCTGGAGTACTTTGCCATTTCTTTCTCCAACTCTTTTTATAGATGTCGAAACTGAGGCAAACAGGACTTGCCCAGGGTCATACAGGTAGCAAGTGTCTGAGGTCACACTTGAACTCAGGAACAGCTGACCTGATTGCAGGCTCAGCTCTCTGTCCACTGTGCCAAGAGACCTCAGAGATAATCTAGTCCAGCCCCCCTCACTTTACAGAGAGAGGTAAGAGAGAGACCAAGAGAGGTTCAGGGACTCTTTCCAAATAATATAAGTGGCAGAGCTGGTCTTGATCCCAAGCCTTCCACCTCCAAATCTTCTGCTGTTACCATCAGACTGACAGGCAGGTCAGGCAGTGCAGGTCCTTCCCACTCCCCTTTTGCCCTGAACCCTGAGCCTGATGATTCTGGGGTTTGGGCATTTCTAAGGCATTTCAGGTTAGAGGTAGAAGTAGGCAGCATGGGAGGGGAAAATGACTTCTGTCTATAAAACTCTAAAAGGCTTCTCTGTGTCCTGGAAGGGCTGGGATCTGGAAGGGTTGGGATTTGGGTCCATGTGGATAGAATGCGTCCTGACGAAAGTACAAGGTGAAGAAGTATTTATGGAATAGAACCCACTTGCCTGTGTGGCAGTTATCTTGGGGTGCATACATGCAGGGGCCATCTCAGTGTTTGGGGAGAGCCCATGTCTCACATTTTCAGGAAGTGAGAAAATAGAAAATAGTGAGGAAGCCAGAGTATTTTCTTTCTTTCTTTCTTTGTACATTTACTCATGAATAATAAAGGACCAAACCAATCCATTACGACTCTGTTGGAATTCTCTTCATGCATTATTTGTTTGCATCCTAGGGAAAACTCTTTGCCAGGCCCTGGTGTTCTGAGCACATCAACTTCTAGCAGGAATGGGGGATGCACAAAGCAAAAAGATGGGGAGGTATCAAGGAAGGAAGGGGGATTGACTAAAAACATCAGCCCTGGATTGCAGAGCTATTCTTTGGTGTCGGGAGAAAAAAAATTCCAATTCACTTAAATTTCTCAATCGTATTCAAATTCCCTTTTCTACATTAGATAAAGAAAAACTCCCCCCTGCTCCAGGAGAAGAAGCAGGGAAGAGATCTTCCATTCTGATAGCTCCTCCAGGAGCAGTTGCTATTTCTCTCGGCTTAGTGACCCACCTTGTGTGTCTGGATGTGAGAAGCCTTACAGAAGGGCAAGCACTGGACCTTCAGGCAATTGCCACCTATCCCAAGCTGTGGGCAATGCTTTTCTCCAAGGAATGACTGTGCTACTGGCCCAACTGCTTCAAAATCCCATCCTTGGGTATGTTGTTCCTGAGGAAAACCTCTTCCCAGGTGCCCAGGGTGGGTGGCCACTCAAGCTGCCAGCACCATGGACAGCGGGAGGAGACCAGAACTTTATCCTGCTGTGGAAGGGAACGTGCACGGCTGTGATGCCATCTTAACTCTGCACCATTTAGAATCATCGGCCAAGAAGAAGAATGGGTAATTTCAGGATGAAAATTCAGATTAATAATAAAATATTAATCACTGTCCTGACTTTAGTCTTCAAAGAGCATTAAAAATATTATCCCATTATTTCCACACACCAACCCCCGGAGAAACTATTCCTTGTAAATCTCAATAAAATGTAAGGACAATGGGAAGAAATAGAGGGGAAAGGGAGTTTTTTAGGAAAGCACTTCTATTTAGACATAGGGAGAGGGTGGTGGTTCTGTACAGCAGAGGAAAGCCTCATGCTGAGTCAGATTACTGGTTGTAGCTCCACCTTCTTACATCTCTTCACTCTTTCCACACTGCTCATTTCCTGAATTTCCCCTTTTCCAAGAAAGCCATCACTCTTAAGCAGTAATACCTGACTTCAAATTCTGCATTACATATTGTCAGCTAGTTGATGTCAGGTGAGTCATTTAAAGTCTCACCTTTAATGTCAGCCTCAGCTCTCAAATGGGGTTGATAACATCAGCTACATCACAGTTTCTGAAAGGACTCTGTGGTGTGTGTGTGTGTGTGTGTGTGTGTGTGTGTGTAGCATTTTGCCAACACTAAAATAATTATATGTGTTACTGTTATATCATCATCATATCATTATCTTCATCATTCTTATTTTAAATCTGCTAGTGGAAAGTGATAAGAGAGCTATGATTAGACAAATAGATCTTGCTCTTTTCTCCCCTTCATCACATATATGGACACACACTCACACAAACACATACACACACACATGCATGCGCGCATGCAGTCTGCCACAGGGACCATCCAAATAGAGTGGAGAAAACGAAACATCTTTGGATGAGGTGTATAAAATTAAAAACACCAAATAAAACAATTGGTAACATCTGTTTTCTCCCTCTACATAAGGATGTGAGCAGGAAAAATTAGCAAACATAAGTAGCCCCTGTCCAGTTCTTCATAAGCGCTCATTTCAAGATATTTGAGCAAATAGCAGTAGAATGCACACGCAAAGACAAAGGAGTCCTAGATTCTGAGCATGATTTTTTTTAAGTGAGACTCAATTATCAAAGAATAGTTATAGCCAAATCAAAAAGCTTTTCTTAAACACCTACTATGTGCTAGATACTATACTGTTATTCTGCATGCACAGTGAAATTAATTTAGTCCTTCATTTATTCTTTCAGTCATTCAATCTTTTGAGAGATAGCCATGTACAGTAGAAAAGAGCTGGATTTCTTTAGTCAGAGGACCCGAGTTCCAATCCATAGGTGTTACTTTCTCCCTGTGTGATCTTGTGCTAGTTATCCCACGTGTTTGGGTACCACTTTCTTCAGTGGTAAAATAGGGTAGTGAGGGGGAAGTCTCTCTCTATTCCTCTCCAGCTTGAAATCTTCAATCACAATTTTACCAGTCAACAGAATTCATTGAAGGTGACTGTGACCTTGGGATCTTCTACTATCTTCACATGGACAAGAAGGTGTGTTTCACTTGACCAGTTCCAATGCCTTCTGTGCAATCAGCAAGCAATAAAAGCAGATTCTACTTCTATGTCTATTCTTTTACTGTGTGATCATAAAGATGAGGTGCTCACTCTCATGTCCTGCAAAGAGCTACCTGTTCTCTTCTCACATTTTCTTATCTATGAAATTCCCAATATATGAATGTTCTTAAGAGAGTTCTGCAAATGTGCAAACAGAAGGGTAGGGGTTAGTTGTTGTAGAACTCTCAGTTATCTATTTGATATCATCATTCCTGATTTTCCCCCAGTGGAGCATTTTCTTGCCCCAGTGTTTTCTGGGATCTTTTGGTCTCCTCATTATACCTACTGTTTTACGACAATCACACTGCTGTAAGCAATTATGGTAATTGTTGTAAATTTCTTCATCCTTATCCATTTATCAATTTCAAAGTTAATAGTATGCTAAAATAGGTCAGACTGAGTCACTATACATGATTGCTAAGCCCATTCTTCTAATTCAGTGCTGATTTTTACCTTTTCCCTAAGTAAACTATGGACCAAATGCCCTGAGAAAGCTATTTTGCAAATTACTTAATTTATCCATTTATACAGCAAACATTTATTCAATTCCTACTCTATGGAAAGTACTGTCCTATGCTCTGGGAATATGACAGATAAAATCAAAATGAGTGCCTGACCTCAAAGATATATATTATTGGGAGAACAAAATATGTAGATATAAATTAAGTAGAAGAGACTTTAAATGGTACACATGTGTATGTTGTGTGTATGTGTGTTCCTATGTGCATGAGTATGATAGAGTCAGAGCTACTGATAGAGAATGAAAGGGAGGAGTTTTGATCAATGAAATGGCATAGATTGATCCTCAAAGAAATTTTCAAAGTCTTTAGATTCAGGGTCTTCTTATCACAGAAGTCAATGAATGGTCATTATGATGAGGGATGGAATGATAATGATGCAAGCAAAAATAAGCATGCAGGATGTATGGCTAACAATGTGTGGGGGGAGGAAAGAATAATAAAACTGTCTGTCAGATAAGGAAAAAGCCAGGTTGTAGAAGACCTTATGTATCATGGATAGATAGATGAATGGAGAGAGAGAGAGAGAGAGAGAAAGAGAGAGAGAGAGAGAGAGAGAGAGAGAGAGAGAGAGAGAGAGAGAGAGAGAGAGAGAGAAGCAGACAGAGAGACAGATACATATTTGATCATGGAAGTAAGAGGAAGTCTCCTATGTTTAATAAGTTTAAACTAACTTTAATAAAATAATTTTGACAAAATTAACAGGAAAATACCTTTTTGTGAAAGAGAATGAAAACAATTATGAAATTATTGTAATAGATCCACTATAAATGAGGTAATAAGTAATGAGGTAATGAGTACATATACTAATGTTTTATGAGTGAGGAGAAGGTAAAAACATATTTTGAATGTGAAAATCATGATATTTTCCAACTGATTATAATTATGAGGACAAGTAAGGAACTGAGGACAATGCCAAAGCTGCAATCTTGAATAACTGGAAATATAATAATGCCTTAGGCAGTGAGTGATAGGGGCATTTTAGGGAGAGGAAAGTTTGGAAGTTTAGACATGTTGATTTTGAAATGGCTTTGGGATATCCAGTTTGAAATGTCCAGTGGACAGCTAATGATGTGTGATCAGAACTTAAGGAAATCTTCACTCAGTGCGTTCCAGTATCTCCCTATAACGTTCAGGATCAAATATAAAATTATCACTTTAGATTTAAATCCAGGGGCACCTAGGTGGTACAGTGACTCAGACACTTAATACTTCCTAGCTGTGTGATCCTGGGAGAGTCACTTAATCCCAGTTGCCTCAGGAAAAAAAAAGATTTAAATCCATTTGAGTTCCTCATATATTTTCCAAATTTCTTACGCCTTTATTTCCTTTTATGGACTCCAATGCCTTTGACTTTCTGGCTCTTCCTCACATATAACATTTCATATTCTCAATCACACTTTTCACTTCCACATCCAAGGCCATCAGTGTCATTTCCTAGTTACCTGAGTAGGAAAAACTCTAGCTTTTTCCTTAGGTACTTGAAAGATAGATTAATAGCATGAACAGCCAGGTACTGGGATACTATTCTCAACTGAATCAATATTGGATTCTCACAGAATATTCTTTCCCTATTAAAGCTCTGTACATTTTTTTTAATTATTAGAGAATGAAAGTGTCTCATTCTATTCCAGTTTTGAAATTGAAATTGAGGAACTAAAGGTCCCTCAGGAAGGTCTGACCCACTGCAGCAAGCTTAGCAATTTGCACACTGTCCACGGCTAGGAAAGGTCTTTAACATTATACAACAATCAGGATCAAACAAGATCCCAGCATGTCAGAAGCTTGTGCCAAGCTTCATACAATAATATTTAATGGAGATAGAGATAGTAACTTCCACTTGCATTAAAAAGGTAAATTTCAAATTCATCTTTTGTGATAAGACCAGTAAGAAAGTTAATTCAATATTATATCGCTTTGAAAGGCAAAATATCCAGTATTTGGGAGCAGATACTCTGGACTCACCTTCAAGGGCTGCTGTGTGTAGCTATGCAGTGATTGGGGGATAGAGTGGTAGAGATGTATTATCTCCTGATGAATGAGAGCCATTAATAGTGCTCTGGGCGGTTGGTTCCCAGGATGGAAGACAGATGGACATTTGTATAGGGGAGGAGGCAGTCAGGGTATCATGAGGAAAAGGGAGTTGGAGTGCGTACATGATTAGCTAGCAGAGGAAGGATGGATGTGACATCTTCCAAAGTTTGATTGGTTGATTATACATTCTTCAAAGACAGAACCCAGCATGAGGGAGGCTAGTCTCAATGTTAGAGATCCTTGCTTTGAGAAATATGTTGATACTTATATGCTATGATGTCACTCTATACATGATGAGCTATGACTTGGTCATATAGGAATAGACAGTTATAAACAGAGGTTCTTAGATTAAAAGATGGAGGAGTCTTCAAAAATCATCTAGTCCATATTACAGGTGAAGAAATCAAGACCCAAGGAAAATAAGCTATTTCTCCATGCTTCCATAGGTTGTAAAATTCAGATTTGTACAGGGATCTTCTGACTCACAAGTTACGATTTTTATCCATCCCCTCCTACCATGTATCCTTTCTTAAAACACTACTCCAATCTTCACCAAGAAAATCCCATGCACAATATTAAAATAAAAACAGATAAAACATAAACGAGGAGCTTCTTGCATCAGAAGGTATTCAACATATTAGTAGGGGAGGCAGAAAACAACAAGTAGCTCCAGAAAGAATGAAATGGCTGGAGCAAATCTAAGCAGAATTTCAGCTGAGAATGGTTCTGATGATGAAATGAAAGTCCAATACTGAAAAGATCAATGTTGCATAAGAACCTGGAAGGTAAGATCTATGAATCAAGATAAGCTGAATGTGGTCAAACAAGAAATGGAAAGATTAAACAATGACACCATTGACATCAGTGATCATAAATGGATCAGAATAGATAAATTACCTTACATCTCTTGTGGACAAGAATCCCTTACAAGAAATAGAGTAATGGTCAATATAAAAGTTCCCCACTGCTTTTGGTGAGTCCTATAAGTTTGTTATGTCTCAATATTGTCATTCTCTTACATGAAAATGTTGTTTTTATAATTTGTTGTTTGATCTGTTCTCCTTAGAATTGGATTATTTCATTTCCAATTGTTTTTAGTCTATCTTTCCTTGGTACTTTATTTAATGCAATTTTTATTGTATCTTGATCTGAAAAGGATACATTTACTATTTCTGCATTTGATTGTGATGGTTTTATGGCCTTTATATGTTCAGTTTTTGTGTAGGTGCCATGCACTACTGAGATAAAGGTTTATTTCTTTCCATCCATATTTAATTTTTCTTCAGAAATCTATCATATTTAAGTTTTCTAGGATTCTATTAATTCCCTAATTTCTTTCTTGTTTTATTTTTGTGGTTATATTTATCTAATTCTGAGAGGGGGAGGTTGAGGTTCCCTACTAGTATATCTTTGCTGCCTATTTTTTTCCTGTAATTGGCTTAATTTCTTCTTTAAGAATTTGGATGCTGATGGCAGCTAGGTGGTGCAATGGATAGAGCACCAGCCCTGAAGTCAGGAGGACCTGAGTTCAAATGTGGTCTCAGACACTTAACATTTCCTAGCTGTGTGACCCTGGGCAAGTCACTTAACCCCAATTGCCTCAGGGGGAAAAAATTGAATGCTGCTTTACTCACTATATATGTGTTTAATATTGATACCACTCTATTGCCTATGATACCCTTTAACAAGATATAATTTCCTTCCTTATCTCTTTTAATTAGATCTACTTTTGCTTTTTTTTTTTTTGAGATCAAAATTGCTACTCTTTTTTTTTTTTTTCAAGAAAGAAATTAGGGAATTAATAGAATCCTAGAAAACAGCTTCTCATAGTCAATAACAGGATGATAAAAGCAGTGTGCAATCTCAAAAATGACAGAATGATATCTGTTCATATCTAAAGCAAACCATTCAACACCATGATAACACAAGTCTATGCTCAAATCCCTGATTCCATAGAGGTCAAAGTTTCTCAATTTGATGAAGGCCTGCAACATCTAATAATAATAATATTTTTTAAAGTGCCACATTCATTAAAGATGACTGAAAGGTTAAAGTAGGAAATCTAAAAATAATTGGAATGAGAGGTTTGGTGGAGAGTACAAGATGAATCAGGGCAGAAGCTAATGAAGTTTTACGATGATAACTCACTGGTCACAAAAATGCTCTTTTAGAATTGCCAAAAGGCAACTCTACATGTAGATATCATTAGATGGTCAATATCAAAATCAGATTATTTATATATATATATATATATATATATAGCAAAAGATAGAGAAGTTCTATTTAGCCAGTGAAAATAAAATCTGAAGCTGTCTGTGACTTAGACCTAAATAACATCCCTTATATTCATTAGGATATAAATGATTAAATCTGTTTGATAGGGTGCCTAAAGAATTATGGATGGGGACAGTTAAGTGGTACAGTAGATAGAGAATTAGCCCTGAAGTCAGGAGGACCTGAGTTCAAATCTGGCTTCAGACACTTAACACTTCCTAGCTGTGTGACCCTGGGCAAGTCATTTAACCCCAATTGACTCAGCAAAAAAAAATATGTATTTATATATATGGATGGAGGTAGGCGATATTGTACAGAAGACAACAACAGCAACCAAAAAAAAAAAACATTCCAAAGGAAGAGAAGAGCAAAAAAAACCCAAAATGGTGATCTGATAAGGCTTTATAAATAACTTAGATATACCTAACTGAATGCAGAAAAAGAGAAAGATTTTTTGAAATGAGCAATGAAAAGTAATAGAAGAAAAAAGGAAAATGAAACAAGAGATCTCTTCAAGAAAATTAGATATCAAGGGAATGTTTCATGTAAAAAATAGATATGATCAAAACAAAAAGGATAGGAAAAGGTGGCAAGAATATACAGAATTACACAAGAAAGAGCTTAACATTGTCAAAAACCATGATAGTGTGGTTACTGATCTGGAGCCAGATATCTGGGGAATGAAGTTAATGGGTCTTATGGAGCACTGCTAATAATAAAGCTAATGGAAGTGAAAAATTTCTCTGAGCTTTTTAAAACTTTATGTAATAATACTATTAATGTGTTACACTCAAATATACCAGAAAATTTAGAAAACAGCCATCGCAGCTGGATTGGAAAAGATCAGTTTACATCCCAGTCCTAAAAGGCAATGCCAAAAAGGTTCAAATTACTGAACAATCTCATGCCTTTCACATGAAGCAAGGTTATGCTTAAGATTCTGCAAGTCAGGTTTCAGCAGTATGTGAATTGAGAATTACCAGAAAAGCTGATTAGCTTGTAAAGAGACAGAGGAACTAGAGACCAAATTGCCAACATTTGCTGGATTATGAGAAAAGAAAGAGAGTGGCAGATAAACATCTGCTTCTGCTTCATTGGTTACTAAAACCTTTGACTGTGTGGATCACAACAAAAATGTGGCAAGTCCTCAGAGATGAAAATACAGATCATCCTACTTGTCTCCTGAAGAACCTGTTTGTGGGTCAAGGAGCAGTAGTTAGAACCAAACGTAGAACAACTGAACGGTTTAAGCTTCTAGGTAGAATGCATCATGCAAAATGTCAAATTAGTCAAAAACTGGAATTAAGGCTGTCAGGGGAAAAATATAAATATTTTCAGATACACAAATGAGTCATAACAATTGGTCCCATCGCTTATTGGCAAATAGAGGGAAAATAGACGGAAGCAATGTCAGGTAGCGAGTGCATCTATGAAATTAAAAAATACTTCTTTGGGAGGAAAGCTATGGACAACAGATTAAAAGAGCAGACACCTTTTGCCACCAAAGGACTTAATTGTTGGACTATGATTATCAAGTTGTAATGTATGGCTGTGAAAGTTGTACAATAATAGAAAGCTAAGCACTGAAAAAATGATGTTTTCAAACTGTGGTGCTAGAGAAGCTTTTAGAGAATCACTTAGAAAGATGATAAATCAGTCAATATTTATAGAAATTATTTCTTACTATTTACTGGAAGATTAAATACCAAAGTTGAAACTTCGACATTTTGGTCACAGAATGAGAAGAGAGAACTCATTGAAAAAGACCTTGATATTGGGAAAAAATGAAGGAAAAAGGGAAAAGGAATGGCAGGAAATCTTGAATAGATTTCTAGAGCTGGTTTAGGACAGAAGGGCCTGTATAGTCCAGGGGATTACATAGAGTTGGGTATGTCTGAAGCATTTATCCTAACATCAAGTTATAACATAGAAAAATGAATTGATTTATCTTGAAACTAAATGTAAATGTGAGTTAATTATCTTTAAATATTGGTGATCCTAAAGTTTCAAGATTTGCTTTCTAAATGAGGGTGGAAGGTGAAGAGGGGAAGGGATTATTGACTATAGAAATTGATGGGATTTTAATGTTTATATTGTCTAAACCACACTACCTTTGTGGAATAAAAAGAGAAGCCCCTTGCCAGCCCAGGGACCTAAATTGTAAATCCTAGTTCCAAACCCAATCCTTTGGGCTCCAAATCCTTTTTTTTTCTTCTGGGAAACCCCACCAACATCTGTTATTTGAGAGCAATTACCTTTAAAGAAAAGTTCCTGCTAAAGATGCCTTAGAATCTCCTGAAGGAAGTCTTTTTTTTCCCCTGAGTGTAAGCTCTGATAATAATTTCTCATACCTTTTCAAGTGCAGTATTCTCTGGAGATCCTTTAGTCTCATCTTCTCACATTTTTGCATTGACAAGATTTGTAAGCTTCTTTCTCTCCTCATGCATTTAGTCTGGGCATGTGCAGACATTTTTGGTTTTATTTAGAAATAAATGAATGAATATCTACCTTTGAACCATGGGGCACACTGTGAAGGACAATGGAACCAATCAAATAAAGAGCTAGTCTTCCTGAATGTATTCCCTACCTAGGGGCTTCATAGTTGCAGGTGATTAAAAGCCATGTTATTCTATTCAGGAAAAAGACAGTATTCATAACCCTTTTTGGAATGAACCAGTGCAAAATATCTTAAAAAAAAAAACCCTCTGTCTATATACACACACATACATGTCCACATGCACATACAAATATATTGTATGTATATATACACAAATGAATGTGTACCCATGTATATATACACACCTGCATGTATAGATCATACCTAGTTGCATTGTGCATATTGATGCATGCATAAGTGAGAACATAGGTGCTAAACCTTTGGTTTCACTATTATAGGGAACTCTTGGTAGGAAACTTCCTCTACAGATGCATGTTCACAACTTCTCTGCAGCTTATAGTCTTAGGGAATACTGAGAGACTCAATAATTTACCTAGGATTACAAATGCAATGTCACAGGTAAAATATTAACCTAGTCTCCCTGGATCTAAGGCTGTTCTTTCTATACATTATGTCACGATACCTTTCTAGATTGCATGTGCAACTGTGTATGTATGCATGTGTATATGCATATATGGGTTTATATTGTGTATGTATGTATATGTCTGTACATATGTATTTATGGACATATATGTCTGTATTGTACTGGGTGTATGTATATGCTCATGTGTATGGGTATGTATATAATATATAATGCATATGAATGATTTGCCACATTTTAAATGATAATGCATTTTTAAAATATGCTGAACATATGTTTGAAATTATCCTCATGATTACAGTTCATTAAAAACAGATGATAGTTCTGAATGAAATGAACTTCCTTGGCAACATTTCTCACAACTGGCAGAGTCTCTGTTCAATGAGTCTGGGACTTAGTGAGCACAGAAATGAAAAGCAAATGAAGAGGCTGCGCTGGATCTCCTTTCTTCGTGGATGAAACTTTATCACAGCATTCAGATTCCCCTCGAAAGAAACGGAGACTCATTTGTCTCTGGCCGACACTCTGTCATTCTGACATTAAATAGCTCGATGCTCAGTGATATTCATAGGGCACTTTTGTTGGGTAGCCAGAACCAAAGTTATTTCAGTCTCTAATTAATGGTAAATGCCAAGCAGAGTCACTGTCATTTTTTTCTGTAGGTTTCTGTGCTCTAATTCCCCTTCTGTGACCGGCATCTCTTACCCACAGGGCCAAAACACACACAGCCAGCAGTTGGTATCCATCAAACCTATAGGTGATGGGCAATATCCCACTCAGTAATTCCAACACAACATTCCAGACGATTGTTGTTATCTGGTTTTAAGAGGCTTAGAGCACAAGGAATGCAATATTCTGTAGCCTGATGCACAGAGAGCACTTGGAAATGTCTATATCTGTAAATCTATGTATTTCTGATGCAGAATTCAGAGACCTTTGTGACTGTCTTGTCCAATACTTACTTGGAATCTCATAAGACTCTGAGGGTGTGGATGCTACAGAGAAGCAACTTCAATTCCAGAAGTCTACTTGACTCTTAATTTATGAATTTCCAGGGTGTGTGCATATTCTAGTCTCTTAAAGATTTCTAGAAATGCAAATGTAGAGACTCAGTAACCTTCTTGCTTATGGTTACACTTGGTTTTGGTTTCTTTCTTTGTTCATGATCATATTTGCTGTGATCTTTTCCATTCTTTTGGAATTCAAATCTATGGATATTTCTTAAGTGCTCATTAGAATCAAGGCATTGGAATTTTTCCTTCTCTTGGATTATTTGAAACTTGAAGGGGAATGTCTAAAAGCATGAAATTTGTAGCTTGGATTTATTTTGTATGAGTTTCATTCACATCCTCTCCTCCTCCTACTAGTTTCACTACCTAACATTGCATTTCTTCCTTATCAGACAGAAGAGGAAACACTGATCTAAAGAAGTCGTACTTTAGTGATTCTATCATTCTCACTGTTGTGATGAGAGCACTAGTTTATCATGTCATATCTCTTTCTTAGTTTCCTTTCAAAAGCTCATATCAAACTGCAAGCTTATCATATCGTGGCTATCCCCATGAAACCTCTGTAAAGTGCTTTGTTCACGATACTGAATGTAATCTCTCTTCATCCTTTCCCCCAAATTGTTGAATATCATCTTTGTTTGTTACTCTTGGCTGCCATAGCTTTGTGTTTGTTATGGAAATAATCAACAAGTTGCTGTCAGGGCATCTTTTGGCTTCTTCATTTGCAATTTTTAAATATAACATTTGTTAAGTTTGCCTAAGAAATGTTTAGAGACCAATTTCTTTGCTTTTAACCATTTCCTTTTTATTTTGGGGGTAATAACTATATACAGTGTCTTTCTTCATTCTTCTTTTTAACATGATATTGAATTTAACTTTTTCTCAGTTAATGATCAGACTACCAGAAGGTAGCTGATTCAAAAAGGGATCAGTTATCTGCAACCAGGTGTTTCATGCCAGTTAAATATGTTGGATTCTGTGATTTATGTTTTCATGTGCTTGTGATGCTTTTCCCATTCTGTTTGCCCTCTAGGAATGAAGACCTGTGCTAGAGTGATAAAAAACTTCCAAATTAGTTCTTATTATGGGCCTTTTTCACTTCATCTTCAACCATATTTTTAATTTTAAACAATCAGCTATGTCTTTCTTGTTTTTGTATTTTACACTTTTTCCTAACATTTCCTTCCCATCTATCCCTCTCAGAGAAATATTCTTCATAAATAAAGTGTGGGGGGGGGGAGTAATTCAACACAATCAACATAGCAAAATTGTTTCATATTATATTTAGTATTCTATACTCATTTATCACCTCTACAAAGAAGTTGATGCTGCCTTCTATTTTTCCTAAAAAAAGTAGGTAAGAAGACATTATCAACTTTTATTCACAATGAGGAAGCAGATATCCATTACTTAGCATTTGCCAAGGCCCTATGTGATGTACACTGTCCTGCTCAATGATACATGACTAATATTATGAGCAATGGTTATTAACTGGATGAAACACACCTTTATTCTTCTTTGGAGAAAATCTAGGTGGTTCCACTTTTGCTGTTTTAATATTCAATAACTGTTGTGGTTCTTTCCATTTAAGTTGTTTTGAACTTTCTTTTCAACAAAGTTTTCTCGATCTTACCCTGCATTCATTTATCACTTAAAGGAAGTCATCCAGTATATGTTTGCCGTCTCAGAGAAGTTTTCCAAGAGTGTGCCAGAATCACTTCATCTCATCATCTACTATAAAACCTGTTGGCCCAGACACCAGATTTATTTCACTAACGGTCTGATTGGCCATGGTCACTGGGATCATTGGCAGGGAAGGTACCCCCAAGTAACCCAGGGAAGATTCTCCTGTGACCTTTGAAAGTCATGTGAAATTTCCTACATTCATCCCTTAATCCTCTCCAGGGAGGACAAGGAGTCAATATTGTGTTTTACATCAGAATGCCATTTAGCAGCAATTTCCTGATGTCCACTCATTTTGTACATAGTGAAAATATTGCTATAGATGGAACTTCTTTCTTTCTGCAGGGAATAGCCTGATTTGGTCACAAATAAACAAGAAAGAAAATCATATCAACTTGGTGATCACAATAAGTCTTTTGATTCAAAGCTGTCCCAAACTTTTTGCTCCCAAAAGACTTTTCACAACTTGGGCTCCATTGACATGACTTTTGAAAACTCAGAGGGAGACATCTTTGAATTATCTCTTGGCTCTTGACATTTCCACCCCTTTGCCAGAAACCTTCTCCCCCTGCAGATGCCTTCCACTTGGGGCCTGGTCTCCTGACCAATGAGTTCCTGACCCAGACCCCAATTCATGATGTCATCCGGTTCCTATTCTCTAAAGAACTGGCTCCATCCCTTTGTCCATGATCTTTTCCCCCTGCTCACAAGTAGCTTTGCTGCTTCCCTCAATATTGTAACTTTTTTTCATTTGACTCTAATCTGATTTTAGTATAAACTCTGTAAAGGTGGGAACTCTTTTTTTTTCTTACACTTGTATTCAGATCCCTAGCACAGTGCTTGGTACATAGTAAGCACATAATAAATGCTTATCTATTAATGAAAAAAAAAACTTTAGAATAAGAATGTTGCTGATATTTGTGATAAATAATATTAAATTTCTGTAGTGAAATAGGCAACTGCATGTCCTGAAATGCAAGACATAGAAAGGCTTGAGTTGAAATAGCAATTGAAGTTTCATTGCTATAAGAATTTGGATGGAACACAAAACATTTCTCCATTAGAGTTTCCTAATATGTTGAATGCAGCCTTTACCATCTCCCAGAGTTGTTATGGGCATCAGATTATTTATAATATACCTATGTCATGTATATGTAACCTCTATATATAAACATATAGATGCATACATATAATATGTACATATTAGCTAGCTTTACATACCCATAGAAGCGTGTACATATATACGTGATTATTACTAAAGTATAAGATAAAGACTAAATTCATATATCTAACAAATTCTTTGCAAACTACATGAGTAGTCCTTGATGAACGTGGATGGTTTTAGGTCTTATTTTGCAAGAATTTTGGGCTATGAATTCCCTAAGATAATCCCTCTCAAGTGATTATACCTCCCTTCTGATAAATCAGGTGGCTCCTGACCTCTCAGACATCTCTGAAACATCCCATCCAATTCCACAGCTCATGAATTAAAGAAAATAAAATATTTCCACAAAGCTGATCATCAGTGAGTCCTTAGCAAATGAATAGAAGGGATAATTATGTATCATTTAATTATTATTATTAATTTAGCAATTAATAATACTAAGCAAATTATTCTGGCCACATAAAGAACAAGGTTAAAATATGTATTCTAAATGATTGCATCTAATAGTTTTAATGGGGTACCTTGTACAAGTTATGATCTAAGTGGGATTCATCTTTTCACCTGCCTCTATAACATCTATGACTGTTTTTATTTTGGACTAAATGGAATACACTAGAATAGATCTCAAGTTCTTATGTTTATTGGAATTGACATCCAAAGTAAGGTCTGTTCTATGATGTTAACCCTATGCAGAAATCAATTCTGAAACTGTTTCCCCCCACCCAGAGAAAGTCCGATCAGTAAACCTCAGGAACTAAGCAATAAGAGGAATCCATGTCTGTCAGGGATATTCTTGAAATTCTAGCATTTCCAACATGAGAGATGATTGGATACATGCATGTGCTTGATAGCTTCCCAACCAAGGGAGACTGAAGTGCCAAAATAATAGTATTTTATATCATCTCCTTCACTGAAAATGCAGGTGAGGTAACTTGGAAAAAAAAAACTCAAGCAGTCCAATTTGACGTTCAAATATTTCCTCACAATTAGACTTCCAAAAAACAGTATGGCAGAAACTAGACATAGACAAATACTTTATGCCAAGTTAAAACTGAAAGAGGTACATCATTTTGACATAAAAGGTGATGCTGTAAGCAAATTAGGAAAACAAGGAAGAGTTTACCTGTCAGATTTTTGGAGAAAGGAAGATTTATGATGACATTATGAATTGCAAAATGGATAATTTTCCTTATTTTAAGTTTAAAAGGTTTTGCAAAAAGAAAACCAGTGCTACCAAAATTAGAAGGGAAACAGAAAATTGGGGGAAAGAATTTTTATAGCTAGTATTTCTGATAAAAGTCTCACTTCTAAAACATATGGAGAATTGAGTCAAATTTCTAAGAATACAAGTCATTCCCCAATTGATAAATGATCAAAAGATATGAACAGACAATTTTCAGATGAAGAAATTCAAGTCATCCCTTGCCACATGAAGAAAATATTTCAAATAACTATTGATTAGAGAAATCAAAATTAAAACAAGCCTGAGAACCACCTCACATGTCTCAAATTGGCTAAGATGACAAGAAAAGATGATAAATGTTGGAGGGGATATGTGAAAACTGGGACATTAATGCATTATTGGTGGAGTTGTGAACTAATCCAAACATTCTGGAGAACAATTGGGAATTATTCCCAAAGGGCTATAAAACTTTGCATGCCCCCTGATCCAGGAGTGTCTCTACTGGGCCTGTATCCCCCAGATATCATAAAAGAGGGAAAAGTACCCACAAGTATGAAAATGTTTGTGGCAGCCCTTTTTGTAGTAGCAAAAAACTGGAAACTGAGGGGATGCCCATCGGTCGGGGAATGGCTGAATAAGTGATGGTATATGCTTATAATGAAATACTGTTCTTGTCCCATAAGAAATGCTAACCAGGCTAATTTCAGAAGAGCCCAAAAAGACTTATAACAAACTGATGATGAGTGAAACGAGCAGAATCAAGAAAGCATTGTACACAGCAATGTTGCATGATGATAAACTATGATAGACAGCTCTTCTTAACAATTCAGGGATCCAAAACAATTCCAATAAACTTTGTATAAAAAATGCCATCAGCATCCCAAGAAAGAACTATGGAGACCAAATATGGATCAAAGTAAACTCTTCACTCTTTTCTTTTTTCTTGCTCATAGTTTTGTTTACCTTTTCTCTTTAATTTTTTTTACAACATAACTCATATGGAAATGTTAAAATTAATGTACAGACATAATCTAAAATAAACAAATGAATGAATGAATGAGATCTACTATAAAACAAAACAAAAAAATTATCTCCCAAACTTAGGAACTCAACAACTTGCATATATTTCAAGGTTTTTAAGGGTCTAGGAAAAAATGGATTGGATTTGTCTATATCTAGTAGCACTCCCAAATAATATATGAATTAATGATATAAAAAAGTATTACATTTTCTTTTTTGAAGATAAAGCATCCAAGCTAAGTGTTATTAAAGAAATAATTTAAGAAAGTGAGATGGGAAACAGAGGGTGTCCATGAGAGAGAAAATGCATCCACTCAATTTATTTCCAAAACACTCAGTTGCTTATTAAAGGCATGTGTTCCAAATGTCATTTTACAAATATAAATATAAAATCTTTTCACAATTTCTTCTCTTTTCTTATCTTAGGGCAGTTGTTCATGTCTTACTGCATCAGAACCAAGCTTATTTAAACTCTCAAAAGGCCCTAACTTCTTGAAGTTTCTTAGGCTACTGCTTCAAATCAGCATGATTGCACAGCATTTCTGGACCCAAACAGGCAGCACTCTGCCTACCACAGTAGCCTGCTGGGGAATTTCATAACATCTCCTTCTGTTATCAGTGTGGACTGATATGATAGGACCAATGTCCAATTGGGCTACCCATCATGGGCTTCTAAATCAGAATGAAAAAATGATGACTCCAAGGAAACAAATCCTCAACCATTATTTTTTGAAAGAGAGTCACCAACTTGTGTGAAAAATTAATGGTATTTTTTAGTCTTTATTCTTCTTGAACTTTCTATCACACTTGACAGTATGAGCTCTTATCTTCTCCTGGAAACTCTCCATTTTCTAAGTTTAGGAAATGTTCTTTTCTTTTGATTCTGCTCTGTTTGGCTGCTCCCTCTCTGACTCCTTTGCTGAATCTTCATCCATGAGTTCACCCCCTAATTGTGAAGATAGGTAAATAATAAAATGGAGTATTTTGTAAAATACTTTCCTAAAATCTAGAGTCTAGATCCTTAGCCTACAAAGATAATAGCAAGGAGACAAAAACAGAGAGACAGGAGTGAAAAAGGAAAGAGACAATAGGAAGTTCAAAAGAAAAAAGGGAAGAACGAAGGAAAGAATTTGGCCCATAGGTTATATGGCAAAACCTATCTGTGATGAACTTTTCCTGGCTCTCTATGGCCATCTCTTCCTTTTTTCAATGTTTACTAATTGTTCCCTGAAAAATTCACTAAATTCTATGTCTTCCTCCCTTGAACTTGATGCAAATGTTCTTTTACTATGCTTCCACACTCTAATTCCACATAATAGTTCCTTCATATAAAATAGACAAGCCATGATACATTATCCCCATCTGTCTGAAATCTTTTGAAGACATAACTCAATGACATTATATCCTGATCCTGACTGAGCCTCCTATGTATCAATCATATGTGGGACATGAAATTGGACAACTTGCATAAGAATCCATAGTACCCCTTGTTATAAATGAATTTAACAGCATCGATTAAGCAGTTATTGAGAATCAACAACTAATAACAACAGTTATTAACAACTACACTAAGCACTAGAAATAGTAAATAAAAAAGCAACATAGCCTCTGCCATCCAAAAGCTTATATTCTAATAGGGAGAGATAGTCGATACAGGGCAATAATATCCAGAGAAGGGGAGGAAGTCATGAGAAACTTTGAAGGATCCACAGCAGACAGCAACCAAAATGTGACATTCAAAAAGAATGAAGAGATATAATTTCAGGATAATTTAATCATTTCATTAATAATGGCAACAATTCAATAAAAAAAAGAATGGTCATTTGGCTGACTTATGGGAACTGGCTCATGGTTTATATGTTCTTTTGGAAGAAGCTGGTTTCTTGGGTGGCAATCAAGTCTTACTGGTTAAAGGGTAATGAGAGAATTAATATTATGCGATGGGGCTGTGTTGGGTTGATTTTTATCTGGATATGCAGCAGACACGAATGACCCCATGAGGAGCTGGAGGAGCTGGTAGGAAATGGTGACAACAGCAGCAGCAAGGACCTGGCAGCCAAGCAGGAAGCCGATGTTCCCATGAAATACTAGCCTAATGCTTGGGATGTTCACGTACACATCGGAATCCCTGGATTTATTAGTTACTCCTTTTTAGACAGTAGCTCTGTGGCTTCTGAGAATCCCAATTCTTCCTGTAAAGGCCGAGTTACTCTCGGGGGTACACAGATTAGTGGACACATATCTGAGCTTTTTCTTCTTTCTCTTCATTTTCAGTGAAAAAGGAAAATTTTCATGAATTTGCAACAGTTAGTCAAATGGCTACTCAGCTCCTCCCCAGTAATTTCTGCTATATTTCTGTGGCAACACAGCCCACAGCAGGTTGAATAAGCCTGGGGCCCCTTCCAGCCTGCTTGGTCATTTTAATTGGACTCATTGCTCAATGCCTTTAAACAGGCAGTGAATTTTAAAAGAAATAAACAGTATAAGAGGAGTGGTGGAGCTGACTTGAATATAGATTTTTTCCCCCTGATCTGATCAACAATTTACCTCCAACTTAGTGAACTGATTGTGAAAAGTGACAGAAAAACTGTCTAAGGAGAAAAAGGTAATTTGACAGAAGGGATTCTTGCTCAATATAAAGAACTGCAGATAATTTCATCTTTTTTTTTAAATGGTTGTTAAATCAAATCGACTCCTCACACTGGAAACTTGAATTCTGACATTTTAAATAGTCATTGATCACTTTTGTTGGCCAGTTGTGATAACTAATATATGCGGTTTTACATTTTGCACAAAAGCTCCCATATCAATGAAAGCAGAGGAGGGAAGGGAAAGGAAAAACTGGAAAAGGGAGGGAATGATTAACTTTGAGTTGCCAAAATGTTAGTCATATGGAGATGTCATGTGAATAGTGCTCATAAGCAGCAAATAAAATGAGCACCTCCATATATGTTATACAACAAAAGAATACGATTGTACATAATAGAGTATTTTAGTCTGATGTATAATCTGCTTTTATTTTTAATTACATAATAAATGTTACCTTCAGAAGTTTCTTACTTGTGTGTAATTTCTTTGATTTTTCTTTCCATTCTTTCCCCCCCTTTTTTAGAGGGGGATTTATCACTACTCTTCATGTGCCCTATCTCCTCCAAAATTGGGCAAAAAGAAAAAAAGTGGGGAAAAACACATCCCTCAATTTTGTTTCAGTCATTAAATTGAGTCTATTACTTCCATTAGGCGTACTTCATTTCAAGTACTCTGGAATATTAGTTGGTTATTTCACTGGGAAGAGTTCTGAAATATTTCAGTCATCCTTATTTACAATGTTGTAATTACTATGTAAATTGTTCTCTTGATTCTGTTCTCTTCACTCTGCATCAGTCATATGTCTTCTCAGTATTCTCTAAAACTGCCTTACCTATTACATTGTAGTTATATTTTATACATGATAATTTGTTCAGCATTTTCCCAGCTGGTGAGCATCCCTCTTGGTTTCCAGTTCCTTGGTATAAAAAGTTGCTACAAATGTTTCTACATATGGGTTTCCTTCTTTTCTTTAATGTAGAGTTCCAATAATTACGCTGCTATGTGGAATGCCATGTACAATTTTGTGACTCCTTGTAGAAAGGAGTTGGCTCATTTATGTCACTAGCATTCTTATAATGCAAAAAACCCTGGACTTTGAGCCAGGAAGACTTAGGTTCAAAGAATCTTTCTGCTTTTTACAATCCCAGGAGTGTGATGGCATAAAAATCCCTCCCACCCCTCTCCTCAAATATATATCCAGTAGTCTACTCCTATTGGGCTTCATGCTCCTTCTCATACCAGGTACTCTGTCACCTGTCTGGATGATCTTATATTGACTAATTATCCCTTATTCCTAGAAAATTCTCCTTATTGCTGCCTCTTGTGTGCCTCATTTCCTTCAAAACTTTGCTCATGTGTTCTCTCCCAAATCTTTTCTATCTTACCTAAGTCACTAACATCTGCGCCCAAGTCACTTTAAAAATTGTAATTGCTCTACACTGGATATACTTTATATTTTTCTTCTTTATATCCTACTAGAGAATATTGGTTCTTTAAAAAACAGGGATTTCTTGATTTTTGTCATTATTAATTCTCTGGTGTTTTAGAGAATTGGTATAGAATGGGTGTTCAATAAATGTTTGTTCATTAAATGTCTGATAACTTTCCTCCTCACTTTCTCCATCTCTAAAATGGGGCTAATAATAATACTTCATTCTCAGGATTTTTTGTGAAAGTCAAAGGAGATGATATTTATAAAATAGTTTGCCAACCATAAAAGTGTTCTATCAAGAACAGCTCCTCTAATTATTATTATAACCATAATTCTAACCCAGTATGCCATTGGGGGAAGTGCTCAGTAATCATTAATGGTGAGAATAAGGATTTATGTAGAAATACATTTGGTAAAGCAGCTAAATCTTTGATTAGAAAGGAAACAGTTAATGGAGTAAGAGACCAGACTCTTTGCAAACACTAGTCTGATATTTTAGCCATGGTAAATGACATCCAATGCAACTGCTATATAAGGGATTCCTCCAATAAGAGCCCACTGACAAGTCATTGAGCAGAGACTTTGCATTGGTGGGAGCAAGGATTTGGGTCCGGCCCCCTGGTCCTAGATCTTTTGGTGGCAAAGACTTTCGACCTCTTCCCTCCTGACCCCACTAGCGTGCCTTCCACTTTCCTTTCTTTCACTGGACCCTGCGTACCATGAGCCCACCCCTGGCCGTTCTATTCTGCCTGCTTGATCTTTGAACTAATCGAAAGGCCCAGCCCGTGATGCGATTGTTTTAAAAATTACTCAGCTCTTCATTGCCACTGCCACTGTCGATGCAAACAACTGAATCAAATCAACCATTTGATGATCAGTCATAAAAAGCAAATCAACTCCCAAATCATCAATTCAATATTACTGAGTAAACATTGGCTGTGTCTATAACTCATCTCATTGCACTGCCAGGAGCACTGTCACATGAGGAAAGGTACTTCATAAATCATCTGCTCTGTTCATAGATATAACACCTTGAAGCATTTTATTTTGCCAACAATAAACACCGATTTATAAATTACTTATTCCATGCCAGGCACTGTGCTAGGCACTGGGATCACAAAGCCAGAACTGAACGAGTCCCTGCCCTCAAGAAGCTTATATTCTGATTTGGGAGACAGCATGTTTGCCCATTGGCCGTGATCTTCCCAAGTGAGGCTACAAAGTTGGTTCCTTTCTCAGTCTACATTCCTAGTTCCAGTTGTGTATTTGCTAAGTTTTATTTTTTTTTAATTTTAAAGTTCCTTTAGGCATTTTCAGTGGATTACCATGTTAGTTTTCTTCTTTTTAGGTGTATGTTTCCTAAAATATGAGTTTGTCCATTGAAAAATAAAAGGCATAAAAGTGGAACAAGTGCTTCACAAACAATGGACTTTACACACTGACAGGATTTTTATAAATCTTTTATAAATCTGAGAACTTTCCCCATTCCTTTTTATTTAACAGTTGGCAGAATTGAGATAAAAAAAGTGGACAGAACTTAAAATTAATCAGACAGATAGGTATTCCAAGGACTCTAAACATCATCAATTTCTAACACTTTAAATCATAGATGGGGAACGTTTTTAGTTGTCATTTTTCAGTTGTGTCTTCATGACTCTTTGGGGGTTTTCTTGACAGAGATCCAGGGGCCAGATATAGATCAGAACAACTAGAGATGGCCCTGGATGAATCCTCCCAAGATATCTTGGAGTTTACTGGCTATATTTCTTTCTTACGATCCAAGCTTCAAAACAAAATCAATCTGATTCCAAGTGGCCATCAATAGGTCCTAAACCAAGTCCCACTTGGTCATTGTTTGGGTCCAGATTGATTCAGACTGAATGTCGAGAGCAGTCTTTTCTGCTTTGGCAGAAACCCTAAGGGTCTTCCCCTCTTACATTTATTCAGAATTTTTTTAGACTAGGTAAAAGAGATGGTTATTTGCTTCCCTTGCTACCTAGCCTCAATCATCCAATGGGTGTGGCCGCGATCAAAATGAGATCTGTTGAAGGCTTTAGCTTAACTTGCATGTCATGGTATCACCTCCCTGATATCATGGTCCTCTCCCAGAATGATTTATCCATTTCCTTCCCCACCTCATTTTATAGATGAAGAAATGGAGGTAAAAAGAGTCAAATGACTTTCCCCCAAAGTTAGTAAGTTTCTAAAACTGGATTAAAATTTAACATGAGTCTTCTTGACTCCAGATTCACACTCAGTTCACTGTATCATCTAACTGCCCACAGATGGGGGAACTGATTCACAATGAGAGGGAAAAAAAAAAAGAAAAAACTTTCCCTTAATTGTGAAGATGGGAGATCCAAGAATAGAATCTAGATATCAAAAATCTCAATGTCCCTAACTATACATGTGCAAGGAAACTACAGACATGGGACATTATATAATTAGTTATTTTAAAGAAGTCATTAGCATTAAATATGTTTTTGTGCTTGTATTAAATGTGTTTTCCAAAAGCATTTGGAAACCCCTTCCTGCCAGCCATCTGTTCTGTTTTCTTTAAGGTTGTGGTTGCAGAGAAGGAGAAAGATTTTGTTTTTAAAATTGCAACAAACACCCTTCGGGTGCTCACCTATCTGTTAATCTCAATTATTTAGAGAATCAAAAAGCAAACACTCAGGAATACACACACACACACACACACACACACACACACACACACACAATCTGAGCAGTCCAGAAAGAATCCAAAGCACCTCTTTGAATGATGGATATTAAGGATATCTTGGGGATATAAAGATAGTAGCTAATAACAGGGTCCAATAAGGCAGTGAGTCAGGCAGCTAGATATATAGGACAGCAGAGAATGTGGCAGGATCACAGGCAATTAAATATAAATTTCTAGCATAAAAATTTTGAGTATAAAAAGATTTGAAAGGAGGGAAGATTTCCTGGTGTTGAGACTTCCATATTGAGCCTCCAGTTGAATGCAATTCCCCAAAAATGTAGGAAGCATCGTCAATGAAGGAAGAGAATTCTCTAGAGTAAAGGGACAAAAGAAGGTATTATGGAACTGTGATGCAGCTGACCTTGGGATAGATAGAACTAGGAAGAAAAGTGTCTAATTGGCGGCTTGCTTGGAAAATAATAATATATATTATATATGTTATATATTATATAATCATCATTATATGTGAGAATATATAATATGTATAATAATGCAAAGTAACATATAATAATATAACAATAAGCTGGTGAAAGTGAAAGAAGCTGGAATATTCCACACTTAAGGATTTGCCTGGAAAAAGACAATGAAACGAGAGATAAAACATCAAGGATGAGAGATAGATAGAGGCCATATTGTCTGGAAAGTAATGGAGATGAATAAAAATAATATAAAATGAAATTATAAAGGTAAATCTAACTATTAGACTCAATAAGTAGAGGATGAGGAGAGAAGAAAGACAACAGTACAAATGAAAAAGGGTCTAGTTGTCTTAGTGGACTACAGTCTCATTATAATTAATATTGTTCATTGTTATTGGCAGGCAGGAAAAAAACAACTAGTAGATTTCCAGACTTCAGAGTCACATAGTACTTTTAGGAATAAGGGAGTGATCTTTTTCCTGTATTTGGTCCTAGTTAAATCCCATCCAGGGAATATTGTACTCACTCTTGAGTATTATTTTTTAAGTAATACAGTGATGAAATGGAGTTCGGCCAGGGGGGAGAAACCGAGCAAAAGCTGCCAGGATCGCACATTAGTAGAGGACCAAGAGGTACATGAACTGCAGGAGAAAAGACTTGCCAATAAGGGATTAAAATGGAAGTTGAGATGAGTCTCAGGGATTTGATGAAGAATCTGCTGCGTTCCACTAGGAGGATCCACCCTCTGCCAGGAGACGGGGACAGAAAGGGTTATTCAGTTCCAAGTTGATACATCCCATAAGTTTTCTTGTTTTCTCAGTGTGCAGCCCAGGGACTTTTACACCGTATTGAAGATGAAACCTTGGTGGGCGTTGCCAGTTTGAAATATAATTTGAAGCCTTCACCTGGGCAGCCTCTTTATCTCCCACTATATACACAACTAAACAACAAAGCAGAAGCAATTTTGTTGATACAGAAGCTAAAGATATTCATATAGAAAAGTGTCATCTCTGAATGACATTTATAGAAATGGCCTAAATAAAAATTAGATTGAAATGTCAATGTTTATGTTATCTTACCAAAAGAAATACAGGAAGAAATTTTACCTCCATAGTTATCTGTTTACTTATTGTGTTCAAAAGAAAGAGGCTTTTTGCTTTAAAAAAAAAAAGAACAAAAAAAAAAAACTAAGAATTAGACAATCATCACACTTCTTTCTAAATCAGACATTAAAGGCTCACATTTTATGTTTTCAGGGACAAAAATTGTTCCAAAGTTTCATAGGCAAAAAAGGGAAAGATTTAAAAATAACAAGAGGCCAAAGATCAGAGGAAGTGAAACTCTTGGGCAAATAAACATGAGAAGTATGGATTGACTTTCAGGAGTTGCGTAGGAGGGAGAACAGAACATGGCCACTTGACTTCAGCTCCTGAAGGGTAAATAGGTCATTGTTCTGAAACGTGTAAGAGCAAGGCGAGTCCATTATGTACATAAACATGAGGTTTCCCCTGTATCAGACAGGATTTCCTGCACAAAACCAAAAGGAAAGCTAATCCCTTACTATGGGCAGGTGCTTAAAATACTTCCTACTGTAGTCACAATTTCATAGAGTCCCAGAATACATCAAATCTCCACAGGAAAAAAATGACAGCAATGAGAAATCTATGCATCAACCTAACAATCCATGATGGAAAATAATGTGTGTGTGTGCATATAAATGCACAAATACATGTACGTACATATGTGCATACACACAAATATATACAGATCTAGTTAAACACATTTCTATCTATATCTTGCTCAAACAGGAACATACAGTTAAATGGGAGGTCTATGGACTGTAACAGGACAATAAATCATAAGTAGACAATAACCAATATCAGCAAGTTTGGGAAACTGAAAATTTTTCATGGACATTGACTTCCAAACATAAAATCCCATTTCCATCCCCAATATTTTTCCAATGGCGCCTTATGGCCATAACTCGGAGATTACTCAGAAGAACTGAAATCAGAAATGATCCAAAGAATGATTGAATGGTAAGCATGAATTGGCTTGGATCTATATATTGTTTTGCCCTATACAAGATTCTGTTAAAGACAAATGTCCAAGACACAATTAGGCAGAAAAAGGGATGGATTGTTCATACACAAAGAATGGATTAGGGAAGGAGTCAGTGATGCACTGGTATCCTAAAGATCTCTGGAAGAGAAGCCAGAGAAAGGACCATTAAAAGAGCCAGAGGAAGGTCCTCAGTATTCAGGCACCTTTGGAGAGATCATTAAGGACATAGAAAAGAGTCTTCCAAGAGAACTCAATGGAGGCACATTGTGATGTGTTTCTATATGTACCCACAATAACAAAAGATATGCTTAAAAGATCAAGGGAAGTGGAAGTAAGAGCTTAGAAGTCATTTCATCCAAAACCTTCATTTCATACAGGAAGACACAGTAGCAGAGTGTGCCCAAGGTCACAACTACTAGAACACTAATAACTCACAAAATGATACCAATGCTTGTTTCCTCTCAACATGTTTACAAGGCAATTGGAGAAAGTGTTTTCCCCATTTTAAAGAGGAAAAAACTGGGCTTATGAGAAGGGATATGAATCCCCCAGGAATACACAACTGGGATGTCTTGGGGCTCAGATATAAATTAGGTCTTCTGACTTCTAAAGCACCATTTCTCATGAGCTTTGTTTTTGTATTATTGTCTTCCTCCTTCAGACTGTAAGTTTCTTAAGGGAAACAACTGTTTTTTAAATTTATTTTGTTTTTATACTTTTAGTTATCTTCCCAACAATTGTCACAAACCCCGACATGTAGTAGGTGCTAAATAAAATTTTATTGATTTAATATTCAGTGTTTTCACTTTGTAGTACACCATGTCACTTTCTAAAGTTCCAAGGATATATTTTTATCTTCTTTCTCAATCTGATTTTTCTTGTGCAACAAGATAACTGTATAAATATGTATGCATATATTGTATTTAACATATACTTTAACTTGTTTAACATGTATGGGACTGCCTTCCATCTAGGGGAGGGAGTGGCAGGAAGGAGGGGAAAAGTTGGAACAACAGAAGTGTTTACAAGGGTCAATGTTGAAAAATTACCCATGCATATGTTTTGTTAATAAAAAGCTATAATAATAAAGAAGTTCCAAGGATAGAGAGGTATTATGCCATATGCTTATGATGCTTAATAATAGGCCAAGTTTTATACCAATGTGATAATGTGGGGGTATTTGTAAATTTTACATTATCATCCTTTTACTCTTCCCTCCCCTCCTCATCCTAATTTACTTAAACTTTGGTTATTATTATTTTTGCCTCTTCTTCCACTCCCCCCCTCCAAAAAAAAATCTGTAATATTTAGAATAATCCACACTAGCTCTGCTCTTATTTCCAGGTATTGTTCTCAAGTTCTCTGAGAATCATAGACCTCCTTAATTTACTCCCTCTCACTGTTGTAATGTCAGGTACTGGAACTCTGAGTGGGAAGCTGTCTACCCGACGTGGGAAGCTAAACTATGGAGAAGAGGATAGAGATAAGGAATCAGTAATAGTCATCTGACTCAAAGCCAACATCTGAGACATCTGTCTCACATCTGCTTCCTGTGCCAAACCCACCGTGCCATCTACTAATGGTCAAAGCACAGGAAAGGGGAAAACATCATGTAACGCGTTCCCTTTATTTCTTAGTTTGGCAATGGGAAAAGGTGAGATTTGGTCCTTAGTTTGAGAACAAAAGTGCTTACGTTCAAAATGCTGCGACTTAAATCATATAACTAGCTGCAAGGAATTTGAATTATGAAACTGACTTCATATTGTCTCATTGCCTGAAGCTGAGAACAGCAAATATTCCAACCCAATGAATTTTATCTTTTTGAAGAACCAGATAGAAGTTCAAAGCCTCCTTCACAAGATACATCACTGTAATTAATGCAGGAAGCATAAAATTGTAGCCCCATCATACACTGGAAAACTGTCAGGTAAGACTTAATTAAATGGGAGAGTGAAGTGCAAGTGATTCTATAAAAGATATTAATTATCACATTTAATTCATTAGGTCGTATTATCAGACTCGGTCCCACTGGGATTCCTTACACTCGTCTATAATTATTTTCAGAAATAACAGTCTATATCATAGCTTGTTAATAACTTTATAATAAAAATTAAAAATAAATAAAGCAAACTTTGAACTAGCTGAAGTTTATCTGAATATTTTAAGGGATTTCATGGTGTATGACGAGACATCTGAGAAATCATTCCATGTGTGAAAAACTTAACCTCATTCCAAATACCCTCAAAAAAAAAAGATATATCACTTCCTTCTCTAAGAAAAGATATGACAATGGAGTCAGAATGAAAGTCACAAAAACTTTTCTCTATAATGGGAAAAGAAGTCTATAAATTCTCATATTTTCTTCCAAACTTAAAAATGATGAGTGCAAATAAAACATTCTATTCAAGCCAAAAATATATTTGTTTTTACTATATGGAAGAGACCATCCTAATGGCTGGGAATACAGAAATGAACAGAGTGTCTGTAAGATCTTACATTCTACTTGGGTATGGGTGTTAGTGATATGTCTGTTCAACTCCCAACATAGAAGCCTGGGCAGCGACCACGTAATAATGCAACCACATAATTGAGTTACATGGTCACTCATATGAACATATGCCACAAAGAAGATAGAAATTTGGCTGGAGTTCATGGAGAGAGGCCAGAGAAACAAAAGGAAGGAAAAGAGTATTTATAGAAGGCATGAGGTAACAGAGGTAAACATTTCCTCAGCCAACCTCTTCATTCCTCATCACAAGAGTAGGTCATAAGTACTTATATGTCATGGAAGAGGGGCCACTGGAGTCAGTGATAACTGAAATAGAAGTCTTCCCTCCAAAACAAAACAATCAGCTGAGAAGAGAGGTTCATGGCTTGGGGATGAAAAACTGTGAGACAACAGGCAAGTCCCTTAATTTCCCTGGATCTCATGTTTAAATAATGAGATTATAGTAGATAGCTTTTGAAGTCTTTTCCATCTCTGAGTCTATGAATTGACCAGATCAGATCTTTACTATGACATTAATTAGAAGAGATTGTTCTTGTACAAATCACATCAGTGCAGTCCTCAAATGTGTTTACCCCTTCAAACCATTTGACATTCTTTCCTGCACCCGTCTCTATATTCCCCTTAGGTTTTCATTTTTCCAACATACTGGAGCCATTTTACATTATGTGAATACCAGGGAAATTCTCCGTGTGCTCGTCTCTTGTTCTCCCCTTTCTATCAAGGACTGCTCAGTTGCCCTCTGCACTCATGGTCATACTCCTAGTTCAGTTCAGTCTCTTTGACTCCCCAGTTCCCCTCAAAGAATAGTTCTGGTGCCAATCCCTGCATGAAGCCAATCCCCCCAGATAAGTTGGATGCTCTACAGTTTGAGAACCACTTGAAATTATTGTGTATCCTTTATTCATCTGTCAACAAGTATCTTCTGTAAGTCCCTGGAAGGCAGCTATTCTTGTATTTGGGTCTTTGGCACCTAGAGAAATGATCTTCACCAAACATACAATTAACACACATGTATTGACTTGAATTGATTGCCAAAGTAGCTGATATCTTTTGCTCTATTTTTCATACTAAACATCTCTACTCATTTTTGATTCCTACTTAAATCTATCCTGACTTTTCTATTGTCCATTGGATTCCCTGTAGTTGGATTTTTTTCAAAAATAAAGTATTGGATAATTTGGAATCATCAGGCTCTGGTATTGGGCAGCTGTTTGAGATAGTTTTAAAAAAGAAATACGTAGTATTCATTATATGGATTTTCTTGAAATGGAAATTTATTTGATTGTGTCCACTTAATAGTATTTTATTTTTCCAATTGTATGTAAAGATAATCTTCAATATTCATTTTATAAGATTTTGAGTTCCAGATTTTTCTCCCTTACTCTTCCCAGTCCTCCTCCCCAAGAAAGCAAGCAATCTAATATAGGGTATACATATAGAGTCATGTTAAATACATTCCCACTTAATCATGTTGTGGAAAAAAAAATCACAACAATAACAAAGAAAACAGAGAAAAAAAAGGTTAAAAAAGTTTGTTTCAATGAGCATTCAGAATCCATAGTTCTTTCTGGGGATGTGGTCAGCATTTTCCATCATGAGCTTTTTGGAATTGTCTTGTATCATTACATTGCTGAGCATAAGTAAATCTTTCCTAGTTCATCATCATACGATGTTGTTTTCATTGTGTACAATGTTCTTCTGATTTTGCTCACATCACTCACCAATCAGTTCATGAAAATCTTTCCAGGTCATTCTTAAATTTTCCTGGTCATCATTTCTTATAGCACAATAATATTCCATTACATTCAGATACTCATTCAGTCATCCCTCAATTGATGGACATTCTCTAAATTTTCCATTATTTGCCAGCACAAAAGAATACTACAAATATTTGCGTGCATGCATAGCTTTTCCCTCTTTTTATGATCTCTTCAGAATACAGTAGTAGTTTGCTGGATCAGTGGTACACACAGTTTGATTGCTTTAGGGCATAGTTCCAAATTGCTTTCCAGAAGAATATTGGGTCTCAACACCACCACCAACATATCAATATTCTATTCTCACCACATTTCCTCCAATATTTGTCATTTTTCTTTTCTGTCATATTAGTCACTCTGATAAATATGAAATGGTACCTCAGAATTATTTTAATTTTCATTTCTCCAATTAACAGTGACAGAGCATTTTATAGAAAGCTTTATTTCTTCATCTGAAATCTGCTCATGTTATCATTATCAATTGGGAAATGACTAGTATTCTTATAAATTTGACTCAGTTCTTTATCTAGTTTAGAAATAAAGCAATTTTCAGAAACATTGGCTTAAAAAAAAACAGCTGATTTTCTTCTTACCTTGGTTGCACTGCTTTTGTTTGTTCAATAGCTTTTTTGTTTTAATTTAATGAAATCAAAATTATCCATTTGGGATTTCATAATGTTCTCTATCTCTTGTCATAGATTCTTCCCTTCTCCATAGACCTGACAGGGAAATTATTCCTTGTTTTCTTAATTTACTAATGGCTTCACTTTTTATGTGTAAATCATGTTCCCATTTTTATCTCATCTTTGTAGCTGGTTGAGATGAATTTAAAAAGTATTTCTGAAACGTAACCCAAGTCATGGCAATCTTTATTCATTACAAGTACAATTCATAATCCAGCTATTGTACATTAACAACTACACAAGATAATTTTACTGGACAAAAAGATTATGGAACTTGGGCATGGAGTTTTGAGAGAGAGGGCCTCGCACTGAATTTACAGAAATCAACAGTTCAAGATTTAGATGGCTTTAGAAAAGGCACTTTTAAATTTAAAGTGATTATTGCCAAGTATAATTTTAACTTAATTGTGTATATTTCACTCACTATTTGAGAGAGAATCTTACAACTTTATGGATCAGTTCAGGATTCATTGGTCTCTCAGACTCTGTTCAGATTCATAGTGTATGGATAGTATATTCTGTGACCATGAGCTGCATTGGAGAGCTGATGCTTGGGGAAGTCTTGTGGGAAAATGTAAAATGAAAAGCCTATAACCCTAAAACAAGACTCTAAAGACAATAAATACCTAGTTCTCTGATTAGGACAGTAACAAACATCAAAGAGTCTTCCTTTTAGGGTACTCTGACCTATTTTCAGAACAAGCAATAAGACAAAAACCACAGCAGACTGATGAACATGGACTGTCATTGATGTTGTATAGTAATTGAAGTGAGTCATTATAGCTTCAGAATTTTTCTTTTCAAAGTATTTAAAATTAAAGCATCTGAACACTATTCACTATATTGTTATCAGTTCAACCACACTAATTTCTTCCAAATAATGTAGATTTTTTTTAATGCAGATACAATTAGATAGATAGAGATGTTAATGATGTAAACATTAGTCAATTGATTGTGATAAACAGCTGGTGACTCCAAACCCTTCATATTTTATCACCCTATATGTAGAAAGCATACCCAATTAATGAACTGCTTGTTAAAAGTCATCGAGTCCAGTGGAGCCCTTGACCTATCTCTATGATAAACTATTTCTTAATTCTATTCCTAGACCACCATCTTTACTTGTCAAATTTATAATGCAAAATGTATTTTTATGTTACTCATACTACAAAAAAGCACAATAAAATAAAGTGAGAAAATCATAATTTAATTCGTACTGCGTTCTACCTTAGTTCTCTCTCTGGAGATAGATGGCATATTTCATCATGAGTTCTTTGGAATTATATCATTGTATTGATGATCACAGTAGTCAAATCTTTCACAATTCATCATCATTACCACGTTGCTATTACTGTGCATAATGATCTCCCAGTTCTTCTCACTTCACTTTGTATCAATTCATATAGGTTTCAGATCGTGTCTAAAATCATTCCCTTGGTCATTTCTTATAGCACAATAGTAACTCATCATAATCGTAATCCACAGCTTGTTCAGCCATTCACCAACTACCAATTCTTTTCGACGTCAAGAAAAGCTGCTTATACATACTTGTATGTATAAGTTCTTTCCTCTTTTCTTTTATCACATTACCTTACAGACCTAATAGCAATATTGTTGAGTCAAAAGAAGTACAAAGTTTTATAGCCTTTTAAACCTAGCTCCAAATTTTTCTCCAGAAGGGTTGGAACAGTTCACAACTGTACCAACAGTGCATTAATATACCTAATTTCCCTATCTCCTCTAAAATTTGTCATTTCTGATAGGTGTGAAACAATATCTCAAAGTTAATTTAATTTATATTCCTTAATTAATAGTGATTTAAAGCATTCTTTTATATGACTAGATAAATTTGATTTTTCTCTTTCATATATTTTGAACATTTATCAACTAAGGAATAGCTCTTATTTTTCTTAATTTGGCTCACATCTCTATTCATTTGAGAGATGAGATTTTTATTAGAGAAAATTACTTTTAAAAATGTTTATGTTACTTCATTGCCAATGGTACCTATTAACAAAATGAAAATTCTCCGATTATGTTTTTGTCATTAGGTCAACTTTTGCTTTGTCTGAATATAATTGCTACGCATATATATATATATATATATATATATATATATATATATATATATATATATATATTTTTTTTTTTACTTCAGCCAAAACATTAGATCCTGCTCCAGTGCTTCATTGTCACTCTGTGTTTTTTTTTCTTTTACAATGGTATCTCTTGTGAAGAACATATTGCTGGATTCTAATTTCTAATTCATTCTGTTATCCATTTTCATTTTATGGGTGAGGCTATCCCATTCATATTTATAATAATGATTATTGTGTATTTCCCTCCATCCCATCCATTTATTTCTCTCCCTTTTGTTTTATCCTGTCCCTCCTCAAAAATCTGTTTGACTTCTGCTTCAGGTAAATTACCCTTTCTTTTGTCACCCCATCTTTTTTCTCTTAACTGACAATAAAACAGAGAGAAAGGGGGTAAGACAGAAATTTTATACACACTTAGGTGTGTATAAAAATCATTTCTCAATCTATTCATTTCTCAATCAATTCATAGTCATGTCCTCTGTTTGTGAGGCCTCCATTCTAATGGTCCTTAATTGATAAAGTTCTTAAGAATTAAAATTAAATAAGTAAATTGTCTATTAATATATTTAATATTATTATTAATATATTATTATATATATTATATTAAATATATCATGCAATCCCATTTGGAATAGAAACAATTTTAATCTATTGAGTCTCATATTGATGACTCTCTTGTTTATGTTTTTATGCTCAATTATTGTTTGAATAACAAATTTTCTTTTTAGCTTTGATCTTTTCAGCAAGAATGCTTCAAAAGCCCTCTTTTTTTGTTAAATATCCATTTCCCTCTTAAATGATTACAAGGAAGAATTACCTATTTAGTAAAACAGATTATAATGCTAAGTCTTTTGCTTTCATATTCCAAGGTCTTCACTTTTATAATGTGGAAGCAACTAAATTTTATATATCCTGTACCTCTTTCTTTATACATTGTTGTCCAAGTTCATGATTTGGTCTTCCTTGCCATCATAATATCTGTTTTTGGTCATATTCCTTGAGACAGGTAGGTAGTGCTGTGCAATAAAGTGCCCAGACTGGAGTCAGGTAGACTCCTCCTCTTGAATTTTAATTCACCTTCAGATACTTACTGTGTGACCATGGACATACTTAACGTTTTTTGCCTTAGTTTCCTAATCTGTAAAATGAACTGGAAAAGGAAGTGGGGATCACAAAGAGTTGAATAAGACTGAAGAACAAATGAAAAACAACATTTTTTTGTTATTTGCCTTCTTTTCTATTCTGGTTCTTGACTTTAAACTTTGGGTTAAAGATGGGTTTTCCTTAACAAAGGATGGGAACGTCTAGTTAATAGCCCCAGCCTTTCTCATGCTACTGTTTTCTGGAGTTCTACAAGATTTCAGTGTATCCAAGGTGGTGCGATCTGGAGATAAGTGTGACCACTCTCCTAGTCTGGTCTTTGACCAGGAAGGGCCCCTGCTCCTCTGCAGCCACAAACAGCAGCACTTCTTTTGGACTTAGAGCTGTATCCAGGTCCTCTTGTGGACACAAGCACCAGTATTCCTCTCTGTCTTGAAACTGGGACTGGGACCCTGCCCCTGTGACCCATCTTAAGTACTCATCCCTTCATGGAATCGTGATCCAGAGCACCTCTGGACTGAGGCCCTCAAAGCTGCCATTGCTGCCACGATAGCAAACATCTCCAATGCCCACCATAGGCTTACCCTGCTTAGGCTCTGAATTAGCCTCATTTTCTCCTCACCCAGGTTTGATTGGGCTGGAATAATGTGTCACCTGGGCCTTTTTTTTTTAAACTCTGCCCTTAAAAAAATTGATGAGGCATTATTTTAAAGTTTGGAGGACAATGCCATCTTGGCTTTACCTCTCTGGTGTACTTTGAATCACTGCAATTTGATTTCTTCATGGATCATGGTGTCTCCATATTTGGAGCCATAATAAAATCACAGGAGAAACTAATGTTTAAAAAGATTCATTTTTTGCAGCAGTGAGTAGCTTACACTCATTTCTAAGTCTGCAAGCTTTCCCAAATACCATCTAGCCTCCTGACAGCTTTCTCCTGCTCCACTGTGGGCCCAGCTCGATGTCCATCTGCAGATCCTGTCTAGGAGGATCTAGTGATATAGAATCTCAGTGGACCCATCCAGCTGAAGCTGGCAATCTGTGCAAGACACACTATCCGCCTGCCTCAACTTGTTCTCCACTGATACGGATGGTAAAAATGGATGTCTTTTTAATAATGTATGGATTTCTCTGAAGAGGCTTTTCAATGTGCAAGGGCTCAATGAAATTAATAAATCATATATAAATAGAAGCATTTTGGAAAATCTTGGCGTTGAAAAGGAAACCTCCTATTTAGATCCCAGGAAAAAAAAATCTAGAAGCAAAATAATATCCTTTGGTTGTGGTCTAGATATGTGGTTTTGGTGAGGTAAGGAACTTCCACTGTGGGATTCTTTCCATTGAGGTAAATCATCATCTTTGCTGGAGATGATATGTCTTCAATATGTTTGTTCTTAACTTTCCCAAAATTAATGTACGATTGATGGGTACCCATTACACAGAATTTTATGATTTCCTGATTGATATTCCAGCCATAAATTTATATTCTTTAATTTATTTAATCCATCTTTAATCCAGCAGACTACTTCTCTTCAGCCATGTCTTTGGACATGACAGACCCTTTTGCCAACTGGCACGGCTTCCTATTGTCTATGAGGCCCAATACAGAGTCCTTAATATGGCCTTGTGGACTCTTTCCCAACTGGTGCCAACCTCTTCAATGGGACTTTGCCTTTGATTGTTGTCCTACTGATGTTCTGTTTCACTCGGGCTTCTGACTTCATTGTTCCAAGAAATCCTAATGTAGAAGCCCCTTTTACCAAAGCAAAATTTGTCCAAGTTCAACAAAACATTAGATAATATATATCAGAGACAGGACTTGAATCCAGGTCTTCCAGACTCTAAGATGAGGACCTCTACGTACTATAGCAGGATGCTTCTCAGTGAACGCTTTAGAAAGCAGAATTCTTCCTATTTTAGAATAAATGCTTTCAATATGTCATAGCAATTAGATTTTTCAGGACAAGGAAAGAATCACAATGAAAAATGTAACTTAACTAGTACTATGATACACATATATTTTCATACAAATAAGAGAGGTTGATGGCTAAGGCAAAAACAGAGATTGAGACAAACAGAAAAAGATATAGAGTGGAAGGAGACAGAGAAAAAGAGAGAGAAACAAAAGGAGAAAATGGAGATAGAAACAGAAGGAGAGGTAGGAGAGAAAACAGAGATAGAGAAGAGAGAGATCCATCTTCAAGTGAAAAGGACCTGGATTTGTTTTTGTTTTGTTTTATTTTGTTTTCTGACATGCTCACTGGAACAACTACTTATGGACTTTAGCAAGAAGATTTTTCTTAGTGAAACGCTCTTGTACAAGAAAATCATATTTATACCAACACACACACATTTTTTATCTTTATATTCCCTCTACACAGTGCAATGCCTGACACAAACTTAGTACTTAATAAGTCCTTATTTACTGACTCAATTACAGATACAGAAAAAATATATCTTTGTGTGGAAATTGTTGTGAAGGCAATATGTCACTATGCTTTACCTCTGGTAGACCTTTTCTGCTCTTTTTATGAGAGGATGATAGTGATTCAAGGAGACTGAGAGGCAGTTGCTATTCTCTGACCTCCCCACTGAGGGGCCATAGAGTTGTCTGACCTCTCTCCTCTCCCCTCTGCCTCCGATTTATTTTCCCAGTCCACAAGCAACACCTGTGTCAGTAAAGGCTGCTTTGTATCTCCTTCAGATGTTACGATTCACAGTTGTGGAGGATCTCAGAGAATTGACCTGCCCCTTACAGTACACTTAGGCATGGTCCTTAACAAGAAATGATGGAACCAATTGGAAAAATATTAAATGCTCTTGGATAGGGCGAGCAAATATAATAAAGATGACAATATTACCTAAACTAATCTATTTATTTAGCGCTATACCAATCAGACTCCCAAAAAACTATTTTAATGACCTAGAAAAAATAACAACAAAGTTCATGTGGAAAAACAAAAGGTCAAGAATTTCAAGGGAATTAATGAAAAAAAAATCAAATGATGGTGGCTTAGCTGTACCAGATCTAAAATTATATTATAGAGCAGCAGTTACCAAAACTATTTGGTATTGGCTAAGGAATAGATTAGTTGATCAGTGGAATAGATTAGGTTCAAGGGATAAAACAGTCAACAAATATAGCAACCTAGTCTTTGACAAACCCAAAGATCCCAGCTTTTGGGATAAGAACTTACTGTTTGATAAAAATTGCTGGGAAAATTGGAAACTAATATGGCAGAAACTAGGCATTGATCCATACTTAACGCTGTACACCAAGATAAGGTCAAAATGGGTTCATGACCTAGGCATAAAGAATGAAATTATTAATAAATTAGAGGAACATAGGATAATTTACCTCTCAGACCTGTGGAAGGGGAAGGTCTTTATGACCAAAGCAGAACTAGAGATCATTACTGATCACAAAATAGAAAATTTCGATTATACCAAACTGAAAAGTTTTTGTACAAACAAAACTAATGCAGACAAGATTAGAGAATTGACTCAAATTTATAACAATACAAGCCATTCCCCAATTGATAAATGGTCAAAGGATATAAACAGACAATTTTCAGATGAAGAAATTAAAGCCATTTCTAGTCGTGGGGGAAAAAGGCTCTAAATAACCATTGATAAAAGAAATAGAAATTAATCCAATTCTGAAGTACTACTTCATTTCTCTCAGGTTAGCTAAGATGTTAGTAAAAGATAATAATAAATGTTGGAGAGGATTTGGGAAAATTGTGACATTAATACAATTGTTGGTGGAGTTGTGAACTGATCCAACCATTCTGAAGAGCAATTTGTAACTATGCCCAAAGTGCTATCAAACTGTGCATACTCTTTGATCCAGCAGCATTTCTATTGAACCTGTATCACAAAGAGATAATAAAGGAGGGAAAGAGAACCACGTGTGCAAAAATGCTTGTAGCAGCCCTTTTTGTGGTGGCAAGAAACTGGCAACTGAGTGGATGCCCATCAATGGGAGAATGGCTGGATAGGTTATGATACATGAATGTTAGGGAATATTATTGTTCTATAAGAAATGATCATGAGGATGATTTCAGAGAAGCCTGGGGAGATCTATATGAATGGATGCTAAGTAAACTGAGTAGAAGCAAGAGAACACTCTATATTACAACAAAAGGTTATGTGATGATCAACTCTGATGGACATGACTCTTTTCAACAATGAAGTGATTCAGGCCAATTCCAATAGATTTGTGATAGAGAGAGCATCTGCACCCAGAGAGAGGTCAATTGGAACTGAATGTGGATCACAATCTAGTATTTTCACTTTTTGTTGTTGTTGTTGTTGTTGTTTGATTGGTTTTTTCCTCTCATTTTTTTCTCTTTTGATCTAATTTTATTTGTGCAGCATAATAAATGTGGGAATATGTTTAGAATTGGACACGTTTAACCTCTATTGGATTAGTTGCTGTCTAAGGGAGGAGAGGGAGGGAGGGAAGGAGAAAAATCTGGAATATTTTACAAGGGTGGATGTTGAAAACTGTCTTTCCATGTATTTTTGGGAAAAATCTATTATTATTTAAAAAAAAGAAATGATGGAATTCTTGGGAAGAAATAGTTATTCCACTTTAGAATTTTTGATTGAGAAATAAAGGAAAGACAGTTAATCAGTCATACATGCTATATTTTAGGACAACTGTAAGCAAAAGATGCAAAAAAAAGTAGTAAGAATTTCATGACCTTATGTTTTACAGGAGAAGCCTTTTCTCCAAGTAGTAGAAACCTTTTTTAAGTGAATATTAATAGTACAAAAAAAGACAATTCTGATGAGTAGAAAAAGAGAAAATGGGCAAGTGGTCCAAAGACCCATCAAAAAAACTTGCTAACAGACTTAGATTTTTTTTAAATACAGGAGATGGAATGAGGTAATGGAGCATGAGGAGAAAAAATCCTATAGGAGTGGTTCCAAGAAAGCTATGGCTGGTGAAGTCATTGAAGAAGGAAGTCGTATAGACAGATGATTAATTGATACGTATATCAATTAATATATATATATATTAGTATTTATATATATATATATATATGTGCATGCACATGCATATCTGTGTGTATATTTTATGTATGATAAGTGTACATATTTAATATATTTTAGATATATACATAAATATACAGATACAAATGTATATGCATGTGTGGTACTCTCTTAGGAAGTGCTTCAAACCTATTAAATTGGCTAATGGATCAGAAAATGAAAATGACAAATGGAAGGAAAGTGGGGAAAATGAGATAGTAATGCATTGTTATTGGAATTATAAACTGAATCAACTATTATGTCTGAGACCTATAAATTTATGCTTATCCTTTGACTTAAAAAATAGCACTACTAAGTATGTCTCCCAAAAGAGATTGCTTATAAAAGGAAAAGGACCTATATATACAAAAATAATTTTAGCAGCTCTTTTCTCAGGGCAAAGAACTGGAAATTGAGGGGATGCTCATCAATTGGGGGAATTTGTAGAAAAATGGTGATATGTGATTATGTTGGAATACAATTGTGGCCTCTTATCAATATTTCATTTCTAAAAGGTTTCTATTATTTGGAGAAAAGACCTCCTATAGAACTATATTATCTTATAATATGCATATTCTGTCTATGGTAAGTATATATACTTAATGTTTTACAGATACAGATACAGATACAGATAGATGCAAATGTGAATCAGGGAGAATAAAAGAAATGAATTAAAAGACAGAGACTGATTCTTATAGGAAGAGACAAAGATATGCCATATGACAATAAAAAGGCTCAAATTTTCATGCTTCTATTTTCTCTACTAAGGAATAGAATCTTTGAATTGGACCTTGGAACAGAACAAAATAACTAAGAGGGAATTGAGAGTAAGTTAATCAGAGATAACAAAGACTTTCTAGCTGACCTTGTCTGTCTGAGTCAATAACCCAAGATGAGCCAAATCCAAGGGTACTGCAGGAGCTGTCCAAGTTAATTGCTGAACCATTAAAAGACCATGTCCTAGTGGAGAGGCAAGGCGAGACTGTACATGAAAACTGTCACCATGAGCCTTTTTTAAAAATAAATAAAATAAAATAAAGAGAGAAGAAAATAGATTCTATAGTCTCACGTCCTGTACATGGCATTCAGATCACAATGTAGGCATGCAAAAGAACCTGATTGAAATGTGACCCTCAAGACCTAAAAATGTTTTTGCTGCTTTCAGAATTCCCCATTTAGTTGTCTGAGTGACAAGCAAACTTCTGGCTCATCAATCAGAGATTCGCAAGTTCAGAACAGACAGGTAAACGTGTGCAGTGCCTAAAGTGCTGACCTTGCTGAACTTGGATTCAAAAAGACCCATATTAAAGTCCTTCTGGCATCCCAAGTCACCTGCATGGGGAAGGATTATCTGTTAGAGATCCCTGAGGGTTCAATATCCTCTGTTACAAAAAAAGAGGAGATTACAAAGGGTTGGCTGCTGACTATATCTTAGTGAAAACAATCTCTCTTTGGCCATAAAATCACTGGAATCATTGCACTTCAAAATTTATAAAGCACTTCTTATGTATCAGTTAATATCCAGAAACTATAGTTCTAGGGGAATATGTTTTTGTTTTGTGTTTTGGTTTCTTTGTTTGTTTTTGTTTGCTTTTATTTATTTTTTTTAGCCTGCATCTCCATTATTGGAAGAGGCAGCTACAACAAAGAGAGTAAAACAATCTACACAGGTGATGATTTTCTTCTTTAGTCTTTTATCTAACGAGTTCAGCATAACCACAGGCAATGTTCAGTGCTTCAAAATGGTCTGAAATTAGGTTAATGGTTTGTAGCAAGCAAGTTCTAGGGCAGACACTTCTGTCCTCCTCCCTAACTGCTTCATAGTGATAATTCTGCTACCACACCCTGAGTCACCTGGCTAGTATTTAGTCTAGAAAAAATTTGTACCCTAAGATACATATTTGATCATCAGTCAATAATTAATCTTGATATTTAAAATTAATAAAAGTCCAATTCATCCCAAACTATTAAACCAAGCAAAGAACTAGATGCGATAACAAACTCTGACAAGAACAACAGTTACAAAGACATCTACTAGGTTAAGAGCAAATATATCAACAAAGGTACCATCAAACTTCACTCCTATGGATAAATCAGCAAATAACCAGATCTCCTTTCTGCAACATTTTAAAATTTACAAAACCTTACATCCGCCTGATAGTCTGGGTACTGATCTCTGAAGAACATAGGACTGTATACTTAAGGCCATGGAATCCATTATCTTCTCTTTTTTATTTGTCCAGCCAAATGCATGCATTTACCTGTGTATCCTTACCCATAAGTCTTTATGTTTGTTTGTACCTCTTCCCTGACTTGATGGGTTGAGTTATTAGGACATCTGTGGTGATGTGCATTTTTTTGTCTTTAATTCTAAGACCGATGGAAGGGAATGGAGAATACTCGAGTTCTTATTCATGGCTGAAATGATTCATTTCATGATGAATGATTTAATAAGTATCTCCAAACAGCTGGTTTCACCATTTATCCTAATCAGAGAAAATTCCTTATGAACATTTTAAAATCAGGTTGTTTCTGCTAACATTTCACAAAGTAAATAAATACTTTTTCTAGGAAGCTTCTTGGGTGACTTTCTGGTCAATTTTATTAGACTCTGATTCACACATAACCATTTGGGAAAACAGATGCAGCCATGTGACACAGAGTGTGGCAGCAGAATTACTAATACAAACAATATAGGGAAGAGGACAGGTATTTTCCTAGAAAGTGTCTGCCTACTGCTTGCTTGCCACAAACTCATTAACTAATTTCAGGCCAGTCTGAAGCATAGTTATGCTGAGTTATTAGATGAAAGATTGAAGAAGGAGGAAATCACAACCTCTGTGGATTATTTTACTCTCTTGATTGTTAGCTCCCTCTTCCAATAACTGAGTTGCATGATGAAAAAAATAAATAAATAAAAGCAAACAAACAAAAACAAAACACAAAAAAACAAACACACACACTAAACAAAATACAAACTGCCTAAGTTGTTCAGGAAGGACAGATATTAAGAATTCACAGGTATTTATTCTGCGAGAGAACCTAAAAAAGCACATAGCAATAAAAATGGACAGTGGGCATATGTTTTAGAAAAACAGGTCAATATCTGGCAAAAAAAAAAAATAGTGAGAACTAATGAATATAAAGAGTGAGTAGAAATTCTTCTGAGAAGGCAAAAGCCCACACTAGAGAAATCCTAATGAAGACCAATGCCTTCCCCAAAGATAAAATATGTTCATTTTTATAGTTTCTTCTTGAAAAGGGACCCAATAACATGGGAATCTGGTCTTTGATTGTTAGAGATTTTAGATTGACTTTGCTCATTTGCAGAGCTGAGCATAGCATTAGACACGAATAAAGTTGCTTTTGAACTTTGTCATGTTGAGAAAGCAATGGGAGAAAGTAAGTTAGGAATTTCCATTTGTGTCTCTGTCATATATCTAGCAAAGGATGGCATACATAAAAAGTGTTTACTAAATGCTTGTTGGGTTGGATTGGCAACAATCATAAGAAAACAAAAAATAAAGAACTTTTTAAAGTCAAAGTTGGTCGAAATCCAGCCAAAATATCCAGTTATGGGTTTGGATGAATTTAAATCTTGATTTGAGGTATGTAACTTAAGACAAATATAAATGTCAGTTTATTTAACACAACTCTTAAAAGTCTAACTTTAATAGATAATAATGTTTCTGCCTTAGTTTTTCTTCCCATCTCCAATCATCCAGTCAGGCCATCACAGCATCTTCTTGTTCTCATTCACCTACTCTTCCCCATCCTGGACCAGTCAGTCTAACACTTCCCTGAGATTCAGACCACTCTAATCAGGTCTCCCAAAATCCAGACCTCAGGTTCTGAAAAAAGAAGGAATTGTTCTCTAGGGCCCACCCTAGTTGACTGGCACCTATTTCAAAGCTAAGCTGTTTAACCCCCTGTATTTCTTGGCTGACCCAAGACAACACTTCATCTTCACATTTCATGCATCAACCGTATCACTGACCTGGGAGTATTGACTTAATAGCACCCTAGATATACGATCCAATTACAATTACACTTTCCACCTCTCAAGAACCAAACTTCCTTCTAGGTGCATATCTCCCCTGTATACCAAATGAAGAGATGAGTTCAGAGATGCCTTACAGTTCTAACATGAATCTGCCCATGATACCATTGCCCTTGCTGTTATTTTATTTAATTTGTTAAATATGTCCCAATTACACATTTTAATAGGGTTCCTATGACACAGTGGACTGTTGCAGGCTTGTGTTTGACCCCTTTGGGTTAAATAATAACATATTTAGATAGACTTAAAATTGGAGAGAGACCACACTCAAAGACTAGTGATTGATAGATTAATGTCAGTCTGGAGGGGTTTTTAATGGAGTCCAATAGGTACTCCATCTCTAAGTCTATTCTGGTCCTAATGATTACTGGCATAATTCCTCATCATGGGAGATTTATGGAGCTCTGAGGGGAGAGATAATATATTGTCTCAATATTTTGTGTGTATGTGTGTAGGTATGTATGCATGCATGTATATTAATAGGCTAGACATCTGAACTTGAAAATATAAAATTGATCAGGAGTAAAATACCTTGTCTAGCTGAAAGGTTCTAAGCTTATTTGCAAATAGAATATATGACAAAACAGAAACCTGGGGTTTTAACGATCAGTGGGTTCAATATGAGAAAACAATGGGCCATGGGAGTCAGAAAAGATTATGGCATTTTAGGTAAGAAAGGGAGGATACTGAGTGAGGGATGTAATAACTCTATTGGATTATCAGAACACTACTAGCTTAGTGGATTCTATTCTGTACACCACAACATCCATATGAAAGTCGGAGATACCTAAGGTCTTTGATTATTGTACCTACAGTGTTGGGGATCACACTTGAGGTTTTTGTTGTTTTATGACCTGCTTAGCTTCTGAGGGAAGGGCTTGGAGCAAAGCATGGAAGTTGAAGCCAAAAGATTTGGACGTATTTGGAATAAAATTATCATGAATTTAAACTGTCCTAAATATGTTCATAATGCATGTGGAATTAGTTGGCCCTACAGAAAAGATCATCAGCCTCAAAGGAAGTCTTTCAGAAGTGTCATAACCTTTTGTTAATCATGTCTTCTTTGTTTTAGAGAGTTGTAAAGGGAGAATCTGATATTCCTCTCTATTTGGGGATTCTAGGTACCATTTTCTTTAGCAATTTCAACGCCTGGTCCATGGGAGCTACATAATATATGTCTGCAGAAGAACCATTTGTCTAAGAACCTGTGATTTTAATGTCAGTACCTGACTATAAGAATAATGGCTGGTAGGTGACATTGTCTATACTGAGCACTTTAAAGTTAGCCAAGGGTTTTAATATAGTAGCTCATTAAATTAACACAAATCCCACAGGAGATAAAAGTGATAGAATTATCCCAATGAATAGGTGAATAAACAGAGTCTTATAGAGCTCCTGAAATTTGTCAATGATTTCCAGCTGGTAGCAGAATTGGGATATCTGGTTTGTTTCTGTGTGTGTGTGTATGTGTGTATGTGTGTGTGTGTGTATGTATGTGTAGTTTTTATTTCTGTTTTTTTCCTGATTCTAGGTCTCAACCTCTCTCCACAGCAACAGGAAGCCAAAGGAAAGTTTGGTCAAAGCTCATAATATATGTGCAACCTGGTTTTCTATCTTATGCATGGTTAGAATTTAACTGTTAGAAGTTCACCAGGAATATTATTGTTCTGTAAGAAATGACCAGCAGGATGATTTCAGAAAGGCCTGGAGAGACTTACACGAACTGATGCTGAGTGAAATGAGCAGGACCAGGAGATCATTATATACTTCAACAACAATGCTATATGATGATCAATTCTGATGGACATGGCCCTCTTCAACAATGAGATGAACCAAATCAGTTCCAATAGAGCAGTAATGAACTGAACCAGCTCTGCCCAGCGAAAGAACTCTGGGAGATGACAAAGAACCATTACACTGAATTCCCAATCCCTCTATTTTTGTCTGCCTGCATTTTTGATTTCCTTCACAGGTTAATTGTACACTGTTTCAAAGTCTGATTCTTTTTGTACAGCAAAATAACTGTATAGATGTGTATACATATATTGTATTTAACTTATACTGTAACACAATATTGGTCAACCTGCTATCTGGGGTAGGGGATGGGGGGAAGGAGGGAAAAATTGGAACAAAAAGTCTTGCAGTTGTCAATGCTGAAAAATTACCCATGCACATATCTTGTAAATAAAAAGCTATAATAAAAAATAAATAAACAAATTAGAAGAACATAAAAAAAGTTCACCAGGTTTACATGTTAATTGCATTTCATGAGGAATACAACATATTTGGAACAATATTGAAATTGTGTTCAAAGATCACAATCATAAACAATAGCTGCGTTTACAAGGAAGGGAAGCCTAACAGTATACAACATTCAGGAGTCCCCATGTGCCAGATGCAAGTTGTCCATCTCATAGTGATCTACATTTGAATGTGGTTCCTTTAGTAGAAGAAAATAGCTTGGAAGAAGATAGATCTAGATTTGAAAGATTCCATCAAGTCCAATCCCTTCTTAGTTGATAGAAGAGAAATCTGAAGTTTAAAGAGAAGTGTCTTGACCAACGTCATACAGATAAAATCTGAGGAAATATCAGAATTCAGCCCTTCGTAAAGATAAGTCCAGCATTTTCTCCATGCTTCCTAAAATAGGCATATCAAGTACTCAAAGATTGCCCAGAAAAACGTTTTTTTGAAATATTTTCCCCATAAAACCTTATTTTTGTTTCTAAAATTATGTCTTATTTCTTATTGCTTGCTCCTAAAATTCATCTTTCACTCAGCTCCTCATGTTAACTTTCCAGTGCACAGATATGAACATACTATCCTTCTATTCAAAGACATTTGATGCTCCCTATTGCCAAGCAGGTAAACCACAAAGATCTCGTTCCCATGTTCTGTCTCAAATCAACCTTGACATTGTAAAGGAAACTTAACTCCCTTTGTGGGTCTTACCTTGGTGCCCACCTGGATGTTTGCCTAACATACTCTCTACATTTGCACTGTCTTCTCTCCGTGTCCTCACCTACTGAGAATTTTTTCTTCCTTTATTGGCCAAATCCGCTGTCATATCCTCCAGGGAATTATTGATGTACACAAAAGCTGGCAGTACCTCAACTCCCCCAGTTCCATCTCTCATCCCTTCTGTTAATCTCTCTTAAGAACTGGTCACACTCTAACTCTTAATGTGCAGTTTTGTGAGCATTTTATATTCGCCTAATTAGATTGTCATATGCTTGAGTACAGAAATTGTTCCATTTTCCCCTTTATATCTTCATGGCCTAGCAGAGTATCTTACACTTAGTAGATAGGTGTCAAAATATGTATTTGCATGTCAATTTTTAGAGAAGAAAGAGCGTTCAACATATGGACCCAAGGGATAGAAATGCACTTAACTTCTCCAACAAATCTTTACTTTGTCACCATGAACACTCTTCGTTTCCAAAGGAATTCTCACAGCCCAGGGATCATAGGTAGTTTTAAGCTGTCAAATAATGTGTCATGTTCATATTGAACTTGAGGCCTATCAGAACATCAAACTGACAAGTCTCCATTCTCCCATCCTGAATTTACAAAGTCGATTTTGAACTTGAGATTCTATCATCATATTTATCCACATTTTATTTTATTGGTTTCAGCCTAATGTTCTTGTTCCTTAAGATCATTTTCAAATCTTAATCCTTCTATCAAAGAAGAGAATGAAGCAATAGAAAGATTTTATAGAAAAAGATTATAAAGATAGAAATAGTGAAAATTAAATAATTAGATAAGAAATGAGAAAGCATGAGGAGTTGGAGATAATAGGTTGTGGCTGGAAGGCTAGTAGTGTCCTAGAGATTTGTAGATACAGTAGGAAGAAAGGATGATTTGGGGCAGGGGGAAGGCAATGACTTCAGGTTTTGACAAGCTGAATTTAAAATGTTGGTGAGATATCCATTTCTAGGTGCCCAATAGATGGCGAAATGAATCTGAAGCTTTGGAAAGAAGTTAGTGATGGATGAGTAGATCTGAGAATCATTGACACAAATATGATAATTGAACACATTCAAGGATATTCCTTTTATAGGGATGTCATGAGAAGAGTGAAAATTTTAAAATAGTCCTAATTGTCTTGAGAAATAAGCAATTTTCTTGAATAAGATATAAAAAGGGAGTGTCATTGAAGAAAACATTGGGATAGTAGATTGGCACCAGAGTATAAAGGCATAATGAAGTGTTTGAATTTTATTTAATCGTCAACAGGGAGCTATGCAAAGTTCTTACATATGGCAGAATCAAAAGCACGGCAGCGTTTAAGAAATGGTAATTTGCTGATATAAAAAAGTATAAAAGGGAGGCAAGAGAGACTAAAGGTGACATAATTTACAAGGCTTAGAGTTACAATTCCATGTGGGAGGAGAAAAGGACTGAAAGTTGTACATAGTAGGAATCATAAAAATGATTAGAAGTGAAAAAGATGGCAAAGAAAACATTGACAGAACTTGAGGATGCAGGAGAGTTGCTGAGTCAGGGAGAAGTGAAGATTCAACTCAAGCGCAAAGATTGGATACTTGACAGAATAGTGGGGGAATAAGGAGCAAGTGAAAGATGGAAGATGGAAGGAGAGATTGGTTAGGGCATGTGGAGATGGAAATATGGTTTGAGATATGGCTTGTTTTCTCAACTGGGTTCCCTACAGAATGCATTTAAAGAGTGCACCAGCAGGCAGCACACTTAAAATCCATTCATCCACAAAAATGAGAACAGGGCTTTTAATCTTGCATCTGTCAGAGATGAACAACAGAACAGTGATGGCTCCATGTTATTTATGGAATCTCCCTACGATAGTGGGAACAAATTCCCTCTTGACATTCTATAGATTTAATGCCTTCAAATGCAGTAGTTTGCTACCAATTTAATCTAAAGGTTAACAAAAGAGTATAGAGTTATAAATTACTCACTTAGACTTTGTTTCCAAACTAAATACTGACAAGGTATTAGTGTCATCCTCAAACCTTCCACCTAACAAAGAAAAAGCCCCATCGCCATCTTATAGCCCCAGCAGCTTTAAACTCAGGTATTTCAGCTTGTTATATGTTCAGCATTTTCCCAAGTGATCATCCACTACAGGAAGCAATGGTATTTCTTGTTATCAATCTTACATAATTGATGACTCTAGTTCTTCATTTTAGCATTATCCAGTCTTACTGACACACACACACACGGAAGTCGGCTTGTGCATTGGTAGTCATCAGTGTCTGAATAACTAGATGACATTTTGTTTTTCTGCTATGAGCTAAAGAAGGAAAGTCAGCTCCCAATGATCTGTTGGAGCAGAAGCCTCATTGATGCACTGCAGCATTTGAACTTCTTGGAAATTGTTGACCATGGATTTTTCCCTTGACCTAAATCACTTCTGGTCCCAAAATGCGGGGAAGAAGGGGATGGGAGGAAGGGCAGATTCAATGATTCTGAAGGTGATGTTCTTGTCAAATGAGTGAAAAAAATATCCAAACAAAGATTGTAAATACTCAAGCACCGATGATGTTCAGTACTTCTTATTTAATCTACCTAACAGAAAATTCCATCCTTTCCCCTTTGTAAAAGCAATTCAGATGAATTAAGTGGTTTTGGTTATGGTAGTATTGTTAAGTGGTATTTCTTATTATTATAATGTCATGTCTGAGACTTGTGGTCTGTTCCGAGGTCATATTTCATAAAACATCTCGATAAAATATAAAATGCTCCCATAGGAAGGCAGTTGGGATTGGGAAGAGGCTGAAGTCCATGACCCAGGAAAATTATGTGAAATAATGACAAGACAAGACTTAGAACACAACATGATCTGTCTTCAAATGCAGGAAGGAAGGGGAAGGACTGTGAAAATAAGTATGGTAGATGGTATAGGGTGCTAAACGTGAAGTAATGAGGATCTGGATTAAAATCTTGCCTTAGACACTTACTAGCTGGGTGACATCTTGGACAAGTCACTCAATCTTCTGTGCCTCAGTTTCCTCCCATGTAACATGAGTGACTTAACTTTTTGAACCCAAATCTTCCCTTCAATATCATTGTATAATTTAAGATAATACTTGTTTGATTCAGCCTCAGACTACATAATGTGGAGAAAGAGAGGGGGAAAAAAGATGAATAGGATTTATTATAAGAAAACACTAAAAATGCAGCAATTCTAAATAGAATGGGATACTTTGGGTAATAGTCTCATTCCATGGGAGTTTTCAAGCATAGCCAGATGATCATAAGCCAGCTATGGAGTAGATACGATTTTGGGGGTGGGAGGGAGGGCAGATTAAAGAAGACGGTCACTGAGGTCCTGGCTAACTCTGTGATACAGGGACATAAGTGATTGCAGAATTTATCATGTAGCACCACAGAATAACCCAGGTTGATGTCATCCCACTGCTCAACTCTGAGTTCCATGAGGGTTTGGCCATCATTCATGACTGTCCTTTTCGGCCATCATTCATGTCCTTGGGGCAGGACCTGGCTCAGCAATTCATGCTGGATTAATATACTGTTGATTTTAGTTGGTTTTTCTTTAAACTAAGCATTTTAAGGCAATTGAAGGAACACCAGATTGTGCAGCCTATGGCCGGTTCTCAGTGCTTCACAAGAGAAATAATTACCTCCCTTCAGATTTAGGGGGAAGCTGAGGCATCATCGGACCCCAGGAGTCTGAATAAGATTCTCTCTTACAATGTGCCTGAAGGAAACTAGCCTTCAGCAGTCAGATGTGTGTGTGCTTGTGCATATGTGTGTGTGTGAAAGAAACTGAGACACAATACACACACCTACTAAATATAGATATATTTATGCATATGTGTGTTTGTTTATATACATAACTATGAATTCACATATAAACATATATAAACAAATGTCAAATATTTATGTACATACACATACCTCTAAATATATGAATATGCATAGAAATATAGATATGTCATGTCATGTGTGTATGTAGTTTTCAATGAATAAATTGATTTTATTCAATGAAGAAATATTGATTTTCTCTCTCACATAGTCCAGAAATAATTATTCCCACTACTAATAATTTAAGGTACAAACCAACTCAAGGACACTCCAATCCAGCTCTGCCCAGGCTCAGCCATCTTAGCATGGCTTCTAGCACACTACACCAGTGATAATGCAGAAACATCGAGCCATCTGGCCAAGGGGGAGTCAGAGCTTTGGGGAGGCAAGGAAGGGATTCCAGACTCCAGGAAAGCACAGACTTGGGTTCACCAACCAGGAAAGAAAAGGCCAACCAGCCCAGGCAGGAAAATGGCGGACTGTATGATGGCTCACTGTGCTGACATGGGGATGGGCAATAAGAATGCTCGGGCAGCCCCTTGCTAAAAGCTGGATAGGAAGCACAGGATGAGAAGAAGAGATGGGGATCTCCTTTGGGGCGGAAGAAGCTAACTGTCCCAGCCCCCCCAAACTGCAGAAGGTCATAAGCACCTAATTCGAGCAAAATGGACAATTCTTGCTCCTGATTTTGCCACTTTCCATCTCTTTCATGAAGAATGGGAGCTCCATCGCTGCTTTGCTGAATTTAAAATGTAAGACCGTGTTGTTATCAAAGGCTGTAGGTGTTTGATAAACCAATAGGACGCTGTTCAAGTTATCACTTACAGTCTGACCATGATGCGTGTTTGACTGCAGGTCCTGTGGAAAACCTTTTTCCTCAGGCTGAGGCTTCTAATGAGGGGCAGACTGCCATCACCAGGCCAGGGGCGTCAGATCCAATCTGTCACTTGATCCTGATGGCCAGGATGGACATTTGGAAGGCTCCTTTAGTCAGAGAAGGCAGCGTCTCTTGGCTCTCCATGCCTTGCCCCAGTTCCAGGCCACAGAACACTAGCTATAACTCTCCTGGAAGATCTGAAAGGCCAGCCATGTCCCTGATCTGCTGGGAGCTGCCCAACAGCCCTGTAAAGTAAGCCCTAACAGTATTATCATCCCCTTACAAATATGACCTGTGAGTCCCGGAGATTTTGAGTCCTGCCAGTGATTGCACAGTCATTAAGCATCAGTGAATGAATCTGAATCCAGATTCCTCTTGCTCTCAAGCTCAGTGTGAATACAACTATCTATAATAAGCTGCCTTCCTAGCACAGTGTTAGTTAGGGGAAAGGTGCTGGGAAAGTGCTCACTGCACTACCTCCCCACCCAGATCTTAGCCTCCTCCATCCTTCAGGAGTCTTGTTGAATGACTGCTTTGATGCCATTTTCCTGCCTGGGCTGGTTGGCCTTTTCTTTCCTGGTTGATGAACCCAAGGCTGTGCTTTCCTTGCCTCCCCAGAGCTCTGACTCCCCCTTGGCCAGACGGCACCATCTGCACTGTCATTTGCTGTGCTACAGTCTGGCTCTGGGGCTCACTTCTTGCTACATCCCTATTTCAATTAGTTCTGTGGACTTCACACACACACACACACGGACTGAAAGCCAAGGAAGTTGTTCCATTTTTCAGGGATGAGACGCTTCTCTCTGTGAGAGGAAGGATCACATTGTTCTGAACCTGTTTCCCGCTGTGAGCCCTTTTTCAGATTTTAAGTCTCCCCTAAGGACACATCAACAAACTAGAATAATATAACGCAAAAAATAATACAAGAAACTGCCCAGAAGTTCTGAACATATTAAAAATGGGATCCAATTTAAAAAATCCATTAATCCCTTCCAAAAGCAGAGAGGGGGAGAGACCTGAAAAGTTCAAGGCAAACAGAGGTCAACTTTGGTAATTCCAATGACAAACAATAAAATTATGCAAATTAGCAGAAAAAATATTTTCAAAGAGTAAATGAAAGGAAATTTTAATTTGGCAGCCACCAGAAACCATGGAAAGTGATGAATAATACCTTTCAAAGAGCCAAAGTGTTTACTATTCCCTAAAAGAGCCTTACCCTATTGTCCTGATCTCAATGAAAAATTATGTACATTCAGTGAAAAAAGATGTTTGATGTTTTCAAAAATAATCAATAGAAATATAACTACAGTGAACAAATACAGCAAGCATGGTCAACAACAACATTAAAAAAGGAAAAAGGGAGGGATAATTAGGTTTCTTTCTCAAAGTACAAGGAATCAAGGTTTAAAGGCAAAGGCAAATACAGACAACAGAGGGAAAAGGTAAGAAACATCATGAGCTCAATCTCACATCATTCTCCTTCAGATGAATGCAAAATATGGGGTCATATAAAAGGGAGAGGGAAGGAAGACCATAGAAAAGAAAAGGAAAATAATTCCCAAAGCCTCTAGGAATGGGCAGGTAGGTGGCAGTTTTCTTGAATTCAAAGGTGGCCTCAACCTTTATTAGCTGTGTAATTGTGGACAAGTCACTTCACCTTATTTAACTCAGTTTCCTCAACTGTAAGATGAGCTGGAGAAGGAAATGACAAACCAGGCCAGGATCTCGACCAATGAAACCCCTTTGGGATCAAGAAGAGATGCATAAGACTGAAATGACTGAACAACAACAAATCTCTTAGGGAAAAGAGAATATGATAGACAATGGGTTTTGAGGCAAAAAAAATGATATTGAAAAGGGGGGAATGGAAAGGGAAAGTTATTTTCTGCGGTGAGCATGGAGACCACTAAAGAATTTCTCTAAGAGAGATGGGATCCTTTTAATGGGTACAATCAGAAGGGCTTTGGTTCCTCTTCAGGAAAAGAGGAATCAGAACTCGTAGAGGAAATTTGTGTACTAAACAAGTGGGACAGCATGGACCCAGAAAGAGAATTGGATAGCAAATTAAGGAAAATGGCTTTAGAGAGAACAAAGACTTATAATAAACTACAAATCAAGAATGTAGGAAATGTCCTACCAGGGACAGGAAAATCCTCTACCTCATTCAAAGCTCTCAGTTTGTCTAAGAGATCTACAAGGCTATAAAATGGAAACTGTTGGAAAACAACCCCAGAGGGGGCATTACTTGACTTGGAGAAAAAATGAGGGAAAATGGAGGTAAGTAGATTAAACAAGAACAAAAAAGTGATTGAGTGAACCTCCCCAACTTCAGAAGAGGAACCAGCTGGACAGGTGTGCTTAAGAGGAGGAAAAGACTTTTTTTTCCCAAATAGATGAAGCTAAATAGCAAAAAAGACCTGGACTTGTGTCCTTGTCTTTTAAATATTAACTTTTGGATAGGATTGGGAGAAACCAAAACTTATTTTTGTCAAAACTTAGCTTTATATGCATCTAGACCTGAACAATATGTGATAAGTGAGTGCAGAAGCATCCAGCAAGCAGACCTTCTTGGGAACCTTGCACACTTATTCAGGAACATGCACACACACATATACACACACACTCACATATACAAACACACACACTCACACATACAACGTGCACACACACGTATACACACACACACACACACACACACATACACACATACACACAATCTAGCCTAGGAACGGGACTTACTAGGTGAATCACCACGGAACACCTGCAAAGATGATGAGGGGGGAGGTCCGGCAGGCCGGCCCTTTTCACTTCTGCTAGAGTTGCCACTATGTTCAATGAGTAGAGTCCGCCTTGGACTTGCTCTTCCAACCAGCCCATCTGCACCCAGAGGAGGCCCAGGCTTGGTAAGTTTGGGAGAACATTCTTATATTCTTCTGGGACACCATTCCTCTAGGAAATTTTGATGCTATATGGGTGCATAGTGGGGGGGGTCTCAGCACCACAGGTAGAAACCCAGCAGGAAGCTGAAAGTGAAAAAGAAGGCAAGTCCTTGCGACTCCCCTTTGTTCCCTGAGGGAGCTCCCGAGATCCTTTCACAGTGATCTGGGGACAGAGCTCGGATTATCTTGGGAGGGCGCTCACACAGTCAATTGTGTAATTTCATGGCCGTTTTGGGGGCTCTGCCCTTCCCTAACTCATCACCCTCCCCTTGCCCTCTGAGGCCCCAGTCACAATCTAAGGGGTCTTGGGCCCACTGGAAAGCCGTAAGAAGTTCTAGTGGGCTGTCCTATGATTTCAGCAAACCAGTATTATCATAAAACCTGTCAACAGCCAGGGCATTTTCAAAGCTAACCCGGAAACGCAGTAAACCCTGAAAGCCGTCTTCCTGAAAGAGTTCTTTCATGCCGGTCTGGTTTTGAAAATCAGCAATTTCGAGATCATCCGTGACCTCGGGGTGCTTTACCCCAAAGTGTTTTGGACAAACTAGAGAGTGGAGCCAGAGCCATGCAGAGCAGCCTTCCCCAGCAGGTGGTCCCTACTCTTGCATATTTTCCCATAAAATAAACTTGCTCTTATCTCAAGTTCTTATTTTATCCTTTTTCTCCAAGAAAGAGAGAGGACAAGTAATCTTTGCTTCCATTTCCATGAATTACACGATGCCACGGAACCACAGTAACATGTTTAATTAATTTATTCACACAATGTCTCTTCCCATTATGGGATAGGGGAGCGAGGAAGGCTTGTTAGCAGCAAAAACGCATGTGAAAAATAAAACGCTAAATTGTTCTATAGCGAGTAGCAAACGGTGTTCTCTCCAGCCTTTGGAAAAGAATACAGATACCATGAGCCCAGAGCCCAGCAAAGAAGCTTGAACAAGAAAACATTATGCTAATTCACAGAATAATTCAGGCCCTAGGATTTTTCCAATAACATAAGCTTTGCTTACAGTCAACAGCACACACCTGCAAAAGATAATAAAAAGAACAACTCCAAAGTCAAACAATACATGAGGGTGAGACAAAATGTAACTTCCACAGGAGGAGAGCAAGTGTATTCTTGTGGATGGCGAAAAATAGAGCCCTTTTAAGAGTCCTCATTACAAAGTGGGAAGGGGACTGGGGAGTCAAATTAATATACTCAGAACAAGGTTTCTAATCTCAACTCCACTTTTCAAAAAGTCATTAAAATAAAACATTGATGTTAATATATACCCAGATTGGGAGTGGTTTTTTACTTTTAGTCCATTTCCCCCCCATTACTGTAACTGGTTTTTAAAATGAATGTCTTTAAAATATAAAATATAGGAGGAAAAACATCCAAGACAATCAGTCAAGTGACCTGTTGACAGGAGAACAGGTGGGGAACAATGATTTCTATTCTTCGCTCCCAAATAAAAGAAGCACCTGGAGACTGGTGAGTCTGGTGGAGAGTACAGTCTCTATGGTAGTGTCAGAGGCTCTAGTAGATCCAGAAGAGATCAAACAGCTTTAGAGGAACAACTAGAGCCGCAGTGGAAATGGTGGCCATGAGGCCTGCGTGGGGATGGGGCAGGGTAAGGAATGGGAGGCAAATGGAGGCCATAAATTCCCATTCACTGCAACCAAGTGAATTCAGAAGGGGAGAAGGCACAGCTGAGATAAAGGATGGATGACCACATCATCTTGAATTAGCGACAAGCTCTGCTCCGGCTTTATTCAAAGAGAAGGATCTGGCGCAAATCCTGAAGACTAAGTGATCACTTCTTTTACAAGGAGAGAAAAAAATCACTTTCTTTGCAGTTTTCATAACCCTGCAGGAGAGAATGCCTCCCCTTTACTTTCCCTAGCTTTTAGGGAATCTCTGAGCATTTTTCCCCTTCAATTTACTATTCTGTTTGTCACAAAAATAAAATCTCCCTCAAACAGCTGTGAATAAAGAAAAAAGCAAAAATATGAGGGGTGATAAAAGACCATCGCATGTGACTGATCTTGAAATCATAAGTCATTTATTACATCCCAAACCTAGTGATTCCAGAGACTGTCAGACTTGCCAATGACCCAATGTGTCATCCAACACCTATTTAAATTTCTTCAGAAGACTCAAATTTATGCCCGTGGGACTTCTCAACAGCCCTTAGGTCCCAGTTCAATTGTCACTTCCATCATGAAGCCAACCAAGAAGACTCAAAACCAAGCCATTTATGCCTCCTCTGACTACTTCAGAGTAGTATTTTCTCTCATCCTAGGGACACACAATACAGCACCTTATGTTAGAGTTAACCAGAAATCAGAAATTGCATATTCAGTGATCTTTCTGTATCAATTAGCAATTAAAAGTATTAGTAACTGACCTTTATCTGGTGATTCAAAATCTGCCCAGCACCTTGCACAGGTTAATTCATTTGTGTCTCATGACAAACTTCCGCAATATTATTATTTTCATTTTTGAAGTGAGTAAATTTAGGCTCAGCGAGCTTAAATGCTGTCCTGTGGTTATACAACCAAGAAGTGTCAGAGATGAAATTTGAACCTGAGCCTAACTGGCTCTGCTTTGAGCATTTTTTTTTTAATTTAATGCTGTCTCTCAGCAATTAACTGCCTCTAGTCATCAATACTCATCTCAAATGTTTTTAACTGGGTTAAGAGAAAGCAGAAGAGTACTTTACACCAAGTTCTACCCAGAAAAAAAAAATGAGTTTGGGAAAATGGGATCTAATAGGAGTCATATGTGAGGAGGACATATATTTCTCCTTGCTAATATGACAGGATTCTTTCAGGTCAAGATTGTTATCCCTTGCAAAAAACCATTACCTTCAGAGTTTTTTTCAGAGTCTATATACTCCTGTTGAATGCAGCCCTGAAAAGTTCTCTCTAATCCTTTTGTTCTTCTCCCACCTTTTTTCCTCCTTGTCTTTTACCTTCACTTACTGACTCTGGTGACATCTGAAGACTTATTGCCCATTGCCAAAAATGTGCCAAGAACATTGGTACTTAACACATTTTGGGAATTGTATTATCACTAATATCATATTAAGTCACTGCTCATAATTTGAATTAATATAGTAAAAGTGATAATATTCCTCAAATTAATTTACAAATTTATTATCATATAAAAAATAAACCAATGAGGATTTTTGGAGAGTTAGACACTAACAGTATTTATTTGGGGAAAAAGGAAAATCTAGAATTTCAAGGGGAAATAATGGGGGGGAAATGGACTAAAAGTAAAAAGGAATATTCAGACCTCAAGTTTATTATAAATGACTAAACATCCAAATTATTTGATAGTATTTCAAAATAGAATAGTTAAAGAGTGAAACTGAAAAATTAATGAGATTTTTAAAATACAAATTCAATAAGTCATGTTCCAATAAACCTAACAGCCTAAATTGTTAGCCAAAAAGAACTTCTTATTTAATGAGAACTGCTGGGAAAAACAATTATAGATGGCAAAAATAAACAAAAAAAGAAAAATATATAGATTCAGACCAACATCTTATACCAACTTCCATCAACTACAAGTTGATATACAAACAAGAATTTTGTTATCCCTGACTTTTTCTTCATTATCTTGCAGCTGATTATAGTTGAAACAGTAGAAGTTCATATAAGATAGTTGTTTGTAGAAGTCCCTTAAGCATCACACTGTCAACATATCCAATAAAAAAAAAGAGTATCTCTTCCCTCAAAATCTACCCAACCTTCCCTAATTTCCCTAATCCAGTGACCAGGGCTCTCAATGTTCAAGCCTTTGACTAAATATTCTTCCTTGGCTCATACTGAATCTATTGCAAGTCTTAGAATTTCTACCATCACTATATTTTCCATATCTATCCCTTATTCTCTACTTTAACAAGTCTGATCCAAGTTCAGATACTCATAGATGCTTCAACCCTAATAGAGCAATAGTTCCCTACTTGCTCTTCTTGCCTCCGGTAAGTTTTACATTGTGCGATTGTATGTATTTAAATGGAGAGAGTAGACATTATGGAATACCTCTGCTGAAAAAAAAATCCACAAAAATTCCCTTTTTCTTCAATGTAAAATAAAGTCACTCACACTAAGTTTCAAAGCCTGTGTCCCGCTTGCCTTTCCATTCTTTAATTACATTACTCACAACATGCTTCCCATTTTTATTCACCTTGTTCTTAAGTGCCTCCATGACTTTGTCCAGCCTAGACCCCATGGTTCAAATTATGTTGCTATGTCATGTTCACTTTGTTGTGGCTTATGTCCACACATACATATACATGCATATAGTCATTTTTCTTTTAATTTCATTTATTATTAAATTTTATTTCATGACCAAACATTAGTTGTTTGCTTGTTTATTTTTTCTTCCTGGCACTGGATATTTCTGATACTATATCTTCCATTATTTGTTTCAGCATGAGAGTATTCTAACACATACACACACACACACACACACACACCATATATATATATATATATATATATATATATATATATATATATGCCATAATTTGTCTAACTATCCTCCATTTGATCCAAGTTTCTAGTTCTTTGCCACCACATACACACACACACACACACACACACACACAAGCCTATATTAATAATAGTGTAAGTTTAATAAGATTTTTCCTTTGCCTTTATCTCTGGATTATAAACCTAGTAGACTAGTACTGAAACAAAGAACATAATGCAGTTTAGTAAATTTGGAGGCAGAGCTCCAAATGCTTTTCCCAATTGGCTGGTTCAGTTTATGGTTCCAACAATAGTGCAGCTATGTACCTATTTTGTTTAATTTGTTTGGGTATTGTGTGTTCCAATCTATTCTACTACTCAATTTTTCTATTTTATTTAACCACTAATAAGATGCTATCTGTATCCAGAGAAAGAATTGATAACTAGAAGTAAGCATGAAAAAAATTGTACATGTTTATACCTATTTGTGTCAAATAGTAGCCATCTTTAAGATAGGGGGATAGAAGGTAAAATTAAAAAAAAAAAGAAATTTACATGACAATTTTGTTGTATATTTGAAAGGAATAGGAAGCTGTGCATAGTACATTTTTAGTTAAATGTGCAATCATTTTTTATTGTACTATTTTTTTACAAAAAATGTTCGTTTTATTCCACAAATCTAAAATCAGATCTGATAATACTAATAGAAAACACCCAGGGTGTCTTCACAAGAGTTATCACAGGAGAATCTTAGGTGTCATGGCTGCACCTTCTCATTTGACCTGGGGTTTGTTTTTCACATTTATCTACAAAGAAGGCACGTGCTCTCCCCGGCTGCTATGTGGCCGATCTTTACCCAATTGTATTAGAGCCTCCGTGGTGCAGACTAAATCCCAGCCCATCATCTTTGCCCACAAAACCACTTCCACTCTCCACATTAACTCTACTGCGTTCACTTGAACAGTCCTGAATGTTGCAGCACCAAGGGCGCTTTTCTGCTTATATATTTTTAACTCTCTTTTATGTTGAGCAGCATAAGAACATTACCATTTCACTCCCCAATAAAAAGCAAATGAGATGTAACTGATCATGCTAACAGCCCCAGCAATGGCCACTGAGACTCCCCATTTCTTTAGCTGAATGCCGCCGTCTGTACATCCGTACACAGGACATGGAGCTATGGTTTCAGTAAATCTAATGTAAGCACAGTTTAAGAACATTAAGGAGCACCTTTATGAGGAAAATGTATTCCATAATAACTTTAGCTTTTTTTCTTAAGTCTACAATTTACTCCGTTAATAACACGAGGAGAATACATTCTCTGAACCTTATATAAACAATGAAATCCTAACGAGTATTATAAGGCAACAGACATTTTAACAATCTAGCCCGGTTTCATTTCAGTGACTTAGAGCTGCAATGAACCTTAGAGCTTTAGACCAAACACTTCATCTTCAGGTAAAGAAACTGAGACTCAAGAAAGGATTCTGCAATAATCCATACACTTAGTAAAAACAAACAAACAAACAAAATTTAAAAAGAAAAATAATAAAAAAAAAGCAATAACAGAGCTTAGGTTGAAATGTAGGTCCTCCGACTTTAAAACTTTATGCTTTTATGATTTCAGGCCATATGTTCCTTGGCTCAGGCTCAGATTCGTTCAACCAATAATTCAGTGAAGATCCGATGAGCAACCCTAAACATGTGTTTTGTGTAGGCTGTGTCACCAAGGGTGCTGACACTCCCAACTGTCACTCCTGCTCTACACATAGTATCACAGGATACAAAGAAAATTAAACCAAAAATGAGAACTCTAAGCTACATTTTATAGCTTTCATTCTGATTTGTGAAAAATATTTGCCAGGGACATTGAGATCTTTTTATGGAAAACTGGTAAAACATATTACAAAGGTGGCTCGTGAAAGCAGTCAGTCATCTGAGTGCCTACTATGTCCTAGGAACTATACTAATTACTGGCAATACAAAAAAAGGCAAAAACTGTCCCTGCTCTTAAAGATCTCACATTTGAATGGGAGAAAGAAACATTCATAATTGATTAGATAAATGAAGAAGATGGAATGGAAATAAAGATTAGTGGAGAAGATGGAAAATAACCTCAGAAGACATCTACAAGAGGTACTAGGGTGGGGCTTCATCTACAATGGGTCATTTCAAGCAAAGTCCATCTCCTCTTCTGACAGGGTTAGTAGACTCATAAATGTAGAAGCTATCACTTTCCTAAAATTCAGCAACACATTTGTTAAAGATTTTCATGATGTCCTTGCAGCCAAGGTGAAGAGATATGGGCTAAATGAGAGCACAGTCATGTACATTTAGAATAGTTTGATACTTTGCCCATAAACAGTCATCATTGTGCCAATGTCAAGTTCCAGAGAACTTCAATTGACTGCTCTAGTTCAGTGCCTAGGAAGCCAAAGGCTATTATTAGTCACTTGAATGGAGGCACATTTGGTATTTTAACACATTTGCAGATGCCTTAAAATAAAACTAGCAAAGCTGGCTACTGTTAGATGGGAGAATATCCAAAAAGGTCTCAAAAGAAGACAACATTCAGAAAAGCTAATCTCATCAATTTAGTGAAAATCAAAATACTGTCCAATTCATGAATTCAAAAATTAATTTCATTTAAGAAATTTTGGACCTTTCTATTTGAAAGGAGGTTATAGAACTGAAAAAGGTTTTGGCAGAAAACTGTGTAGACTAGCATCTTATACTATATAGAGTAATTAAACTTGACACAGATAATAACTCTACTATTTAATAAGCAAAGTAGAAAAAATAAAGCAGAACAGAAATGGAGTGAATCCTTTCAAACTTCAAGGCCAGAGGAAGAATTCATTATTCAACACAGAATAGAGAGCATAGGAAATGAGGGAAAACAGGTAAATTCAAATAGATAAAATGTATGTATTTGCACTAACTCAGTGGAACCATAAGAAGAAAAAATATCAGATAGTCGAAATGTTTCCTCTCTTACATCTCTTATACATAAATACACATATGCATACATGTAAGGATGTGTGTATATTATTATATGTATATGCATGTGTATAGATTACCTATGTGTGCAATAAAGACAAAGATTGATAGTTATTCATTAATACAAATATAGTCAAAGAAAATGGAAAACTTCAAAAAATAAGATAGAGGGGCAGCTAGATGGCACAGTGGATAGAGTACCGGCCCTGAAGTCAAGAGGACCTGAGTGCAAATTCACCCTCAAACACTTAATACTTGCTAACTGTGTAACCCTGGGCAAGTCACTTAATCCCAATATCCTCAGCAAAATAACAGTAATAATAAGATAGAAACTTTTAGTAGCATATAAAAATATTCCAAATTATTTACAATAAGAGAAATGCAAAATAAGGCAGTTATGGGGCATAGTGAATATAGCAAATGACTTAGAGCAAGGAAGTATGAGTTTGAATCTGATTCAGATGCTTCCTGGAAGTGTGACACTGGGCAAGTCATTATTGAACATTTATCTGGCTCAGGTTTCTTATTTGTAAAATGTGGTTAAAAAAATAGAATCCATGTCCCTTAAAGCTGTTATTTTTTCTTAAGGAAGACACATATAAACACGTATATATATATATATATATATATATATATATATATATGACTCTATATCCATTCACACAAATATATATGTATATACATACATATATATGTATATGTGTGTATATACATACATATATATGTATATGTGTGTATATATATACATATATATGTATATATATATACACATACATACACACATACACACATAGATATTAAATGCCAGCTATAAAATTTGGTTACTTCCAGAAATTATCTCATCCTCATCAACTTGGCAAACAATGTAAATACTAAAATAATTGGTGGTGGTGTATCTATAGATAAAACAGGCAAATTAATACAATGTGGGTCAAACTAAAGTTTAGTTCATCTATTCAATAAAACAATTGAGGATTATGGAAGAAAAGGCACAAAAGAAATTCACTCACTAGCACCTTGTAATAACACTACCTTACACAGAAGTTAAAGAGATAAATGACACAAAGTAAAATAATTTTTATTGGTAGTTGGTAGAGAGATAAATAAATAGATACACAGACAGACAGACCACAACCTTGTGTTTTTATTTTGTTTCTATTGTGTATGCATGCATTGCATATACACACATGCATACATATGTACATACTCATGCATGTTTTCTGGTATTAACAATAACTAGAAACAATGAAATGGTCTGTTAATTGAGTATCTGAGCAAATTGTAGAATGTGAATACTACAGACTATTCATTTTTTTTCCCACAAGGAACTTGGAAAGGAAGTAAGTTAGAGACACATAGGAAGAAATTTGTGAATTGGTATGTAGTGATGGCATGGAGAATGAAGAATGGTGTAAGCCAGAGCTTCTCCATTGTTTTATATATATCATGGACCCCTTGTGTAGTCATTCTAGTTGACCCAACTTCTTGGATGACATCTTTTTTTTTAAATAATTGAAATAAATTCTACATTTCTGTTAGAGGTTATTGGAAATCTCTTTTTATTTTTATTCCCTAACTTTACTCCACTTCTTCTATTCCCATAGTCCCCAAAATTATAATCTTTGTTCTAGATAATGACTATAAAATTTAAAAGTAGACATTAAAGGACAACAGAATTCAGATCAAGTATCAGGTAAACAAATACACTAATTTCCCCTGTAGAAAACTATGACTTATAGCTATGAAACAGACCATACCCTATTAACTTTAGAAAAACTACCAATTTTACTTAACTTTTTTGAGGGAAGGCAGTATAAGGAAGGATAATATTTTAAGGTAGTAGGAGGATGAGTTTATTAGTTCTCAACCCTTGTGTTAAACACAATTATTTAAATTAAACCCTAAAATGGAAATTGCAGTGAATGCTAATTGAGTCTAGCTCAACAGCACTAGGTAAGAAACAATAAATGCCAGGATTCCTGGGCTGCGTAAAGAGGCTTTCTGCCTCCAGAACATGTGCCAGGCAATTTTGGTTGTCTTCCTGGATTAAATTCTACTAAAGTTGCATCCCTTCTGTCTTTGCCTTCCCTCTTGATCAGTGCTTGTGTGTTGAACTGTTATTCCCATCAAGACGATTCCAATGCTATAATGTGCAACCCTAATCCGATTCTTTAGCTGTCTAATCCCATGTTATTTTTTATCTATCTTTGATCATCAAGTCTTTTAGATACATCCAACTCTGATGGGTAAGTGGACCTCTAAAACTTAATGTGTCACAGAAAAATTCACTATCTTCTTTAAAAACTTTCCATTATTTTAAGCTACCCTATCACAATTGAGGTACCACCATCTTACCAGTCACTCTCACTTACAAAATTGTGATCATCCTCAAATCCTTATTTGCAATGTATCATTCCATGCAACAAAAATTTTGGATAAGTTTCTCAAGATTTGTAGGTCCTGATCAAACTCATGTGCTAGGGGAACAGCAGGCTAGATATACATGGGGCTTGAAATTAAATTCTGAATCAAAGGAACAGAAAGAGTCTAACATGATAAAATGCATAATTTCAGTGCATGCTGTGGAAAAATATTTGCATGAATAAAAATCAAAGCACTTACTTTCAAAAGAGGAGATTTTCGACATCTTTGAAGTCCAGATTCTAGGTAACCACTATCAAAGTGAAAGAAGTCAGAAAGTGACCCATAGGACAAAAAGAAGGCAAAATGCTAAATTTACTAAATATCTCGAAATTAAGAAAATTCTGTCAAAAATCTTGAGCATTAGAAAGAACATCAAATACAAAGGAAGGAAAATTCAATAGTGCTGGATACTATTCTGTAACCACTCGGAAGCACAGAAGAGAAAGATCATTGTATTCCATAGAACAAAAGAGTTCAAGATACAGTCCATGGTGTTAACTGCAAAACTACCCATTACTAGGAATGGGGGAAAAGTAGGGATTCCAATAAGAGGCATTCCAAGCACATCCTACATGGAAAACCAGACCTGATCAAATGTTTTGCTTTAAAAATTCCAAGAAATACAAAAAGGTGTGCTTTTTGTTAAATGTGGCAATCAAAGAAAACCTCAATAAAAGAACAAGAAAGAGATCATAAAGAGATTCCTTTCTAAAAGTGTATAAGGAGACACGATCAAAGAAACAAAGCAAAGTCAAATAGGGAAGAAAATCATGGAAAAACAGGCATGGGACACCACAGTGTAAAATTCACACCCTGTCACTCCTATAAGTTAATAAATCTTTCATGATTGTGGTCATGATTATGGTTCCACTTGTGATTGTTGCTGTTGTGTGGAATTACATGGCAGAATTGGAAGGTACTAAAAAAAGGAAGAGAGGAGAGGAGAGAAAAGGAGAAGAAAGAAGAGGAGAGGATAGAATAACATTTGGAGAATAATACTTGTTTATAAAGTGAAAGCAAAGTCTGACACATTTTTTATTTCTTCCAAAAGAAAGGGATAACATGTAAAGGAAATAAATATCTTTCAATGAGTATCATCCACAGTAATATGGAGCTAATTAAAACAACTCCTCTTGCTTCAGGAGAAAAAGAATTGAAAATCCCAGGGGCTGCTGAGATCCAGAAGAGGGTAGGACTTAAGAATGGGATTTATCACATAAAGAGGAAGGAAATGGTCATGGAGAGGGCAAAAGGTAATAAGGAACTGCAATCAGAGACTGAAAATTCCCAATATGGGACAATATTCTATCCTCTCTGTACCTGGGAAGAAGTGATGTTTCTAAAAAATGAAACAATAGAAATAGGGCCAAATAGAGTAAGAGCTACCAGGCAATGGTATTAAAAACAGTTGATTTAAAAATTTTAATTCCACAGAGAGTCTAGATGCCAAAGAAGAAGAAAAAATATAATTATGAGGGTTATGACCGAAACAATTATTAATAATAATAACTAAGTCTAGAATAGATGAAGGAAGAGAAGTGATAGCAAGAACTAAGGAAGTATGCTTTTTAATAAAAGGCAAAGAAAATTAGCATCAGTAGCAGCAACAACAACAACCACATAAATAGAAAGGCAGTGCAGGAAGGGGGATTTTACTTGAATAATTAACTCAAAGGGAAAAGGAGGGAGAAATTGGATAAATATATTAAAGCAAGAAAGAAAAACAAAGGACCTAATTACCTAAGCAAATCCTCACAAATGAAGAAAAAGGGTAATCTAGGGGGAGGAGGTACTGTAAGTAAAAATAGAGCCAGAGGAAATAGAGGATAAGGGGTAGATAAAGTAAATTTAGCAAAAGTAACAGAGATAAGGTTCTAGCATTATAGAAGAAAAGAAAAAAATATGTGAATTCAAAAGGAAGCTATTTGAGGAAATTATAAAGCTAAATAATACCTTAAATGTGAATGAATTAAACAAGTCAATGAAATGGGGAGGGGGAATGGAGATTGTCACTATATAAAAAAATAAACTTTTACAGTCTATTGCTTACAAGAAACTCACCTAAAAACCCAAAAGACATAGTAACGTGAGGGGATGAAATAAAATTCACTATATATCTGGCAAATCTGAAAAAGAATTTCCAATCACATGATCAAACAAAGGAAAAAATAGCAATAGGAAAAAGTCACAAATAGGAAAGCTACATTATGTTCAAACAAATTGTGGGAAACAGAATAGTATAAATATTAAACTTAAAGGCCTTATCATCTAAATTCCTAAAGGAAAAAATAACTTATTTACAAAGATATAGAGGATAGTACATTAGGGGCAAGAAATATCAATGACCCTTTTTCATTTCTAAATATTTCTGGAGAAATTAGGCCTGTTATAGATAAGAAGATGGTAGATATTTAGACAGATAGATAGATAGATACATACTATTCACATACATATATTACTCTAAATGAACTGAAAAATAATATATGTATTTCTAAGGTCCACATACAACTAAAAATTGACCTTATATCAGGGCAAAGACATATTTCAAATACGTATTAAAAAGGAAGAAATTATAAATGCATCCTTTACAGATTCAATAAAAATAAAAGTCATTTCAGAGTATATAAGAAATGGATATAGGTCCAAATGGATACTTTACAATGAAATCCTAAGTAATTCATGGGTAAATAACAAGTTGTGGAAATAATTGAAAATTTTATGAAAGAAAATAATATGGAAGCAACATCACAAAGTTTATGATTACAGTTATGTATTTCTCAATGGAACATTATATGCCCTTAAACATATATTAATAAAATAGAAAAAGGAGTAAATTAATAAATGGAATATACATTTTAAAAATTAGAAATTTAACATATATATTATGCATAAACATAAAATAAGCACAAAAGAGTAGATATAAAAATTAGAAAAGAAATAAGTAAGCTAGAAACAAATTTTAAAAAGTACACAGTATGACTGGTTCAAGACTGCAAAAAGATCTTGAAAGAATGAAGCATTATTCAATGTAATAAGATGCAATTTATTTGAAAAAGGTAAAGCATTAAATTCAATTTTTAAAAAATGAATTTTATGACTCTTAGAAGGAAAGAATGTCCAGTTCCTCCCAGAGCATTAGTTGGTCTGAAAAAAAAAAAAAAACAAAAAAACAAGATGTAAGGATTGCAAAGTCATTGTGAGTCAACAGTGGGATATGGTGAGTCAACAGTGGGATAAGAAAGTCAACAAAATTTTGAAATTTATGAAAACAGATAACATGTAACAGATTAAGGAGGTCATTGCTACTCAGTACACTGGCCTCATGAGACCCCAACAAGAATACACTCTCTGAGCTTTGTTTCCTTTTTGAGGAAAGAATAAAGAAGTCTAAAGGGCAGATGATGTTGAGGAGGGCAGAAAGTATGGTGAAGAACATGGTGTCTAGGTCCCTTGGGGCAATCTCAAAGGAACAGGAGATATTTCACTGGAGCAGAGAAGCCATGGAGAGAGGGGAATGTTAGGTGCTTACTGTAAATTGAGCATGGAAGAGATAAAGTTGGAGAGAAGATTGTTCTTTGATTTGCAATTGTCTAATGGAAAATAGGAGATAATGTCTATTTTCAGAGCCAATACACTCATCTTTGGGGTAGAATTTTATGGAACAAAGAAACTGCACGTAGTAGTAGGAAAAGCACTGGTCAGAAGGGAATCTGGGTGGAAGTCATGGATTTGCTACTTAAGACCCTTAAATTACTTCTCTATGTTCTTCAGGGTTCAATTTTTACCTAGAAACTGTATGATCTCTCGATCTCTATATCTCTTTCAGTTTTAAAATTATGATTAATTAATGCTCCAGCCCCATGTGTTTCTTTCATAGATCATCCAGAGCTTCTGTTTGCTTTGTGTTGTTTCAAAAGGAACATCTGTTCTTTAAAAGTCTCACTGGACAGCCCATTTCCACTAGTCAAGACTAATGATTTCCCATTGATTGTCTTCTATCTAATGGTTCTGCTACTCAGCCGGCCATGTTGTGACACATCCTAACATGAGGTAGATTTATAGAATCAGGGTGTCAACTATCCTATGGAGAACTGCTCAGCCATGTTGTAGCCCCAGTCGGTAGATTTGGGGAACATGGAAGAAGGTCCCACCAGAAAGTTACTCCATCTATACTAAACCTGAGAAAAGGTCACAAGAAGGTAAAATATTGTCTACAGGAGCTAAACAGCAGTGGCGTTAAGTTCAACAGCAAAATGTCTAGCAATGGGGTCTCGGTGACATTTAGAAGACACAGGGCTCTGTGTATTTTGGAAACCTATCTCTGCTCATCTACAGAAGAGACATTTAGTACTTAGCAGAACTGAGAGTGGATCACTGCAGCTAGCTAAATCCGCAGGAACTGTCCAGGGTTCCTGTACTGGCAGTTACAGTTCCACCAGAGGATGCATGTGACTTAAGAGATGCATCTAGAATAAGCAAAGGGTTCTGTTACCTTTGTGAATATTCTGGCTTGAGTATCCTAATAATTAGCACCAGAGATGCTCCAGAATGAAGGGATTGGTTGAGAAATTATGACTGGCATGAGAGTGGACTAAGGAAAGTGGCTCAGTGATCCAACTGTGATCTGGACAAAACACATCAATTTTGCACATTGAAACCCCTCTAGGTCTTTACAAAGATGATTAGAGAGGTTTTATCATTCGTTCACTCCTTCATTGTGTGATTAATTTTTTTAAAGGTTTTATTTGCAGCCATTTGTTTTTTGAATGGATTGAATATAAAACAAAGTTTTAAAAAAATCAACAATTGCCTGAAACTGGCTCAATTCCTCTGTTAGGATCCCACATCTATCTTTTGCACAGAAGTCAGCTGATTTTCTGGCATTTTGGTTGTTGATAATTATTTTGCTATAATTTTTCCTTTGAGAGATGGTTGAAATTTTAATATGTATTATGACAATTTTGATTACAGTGGAGGAGGAAACTAAGAAAGAGAAGATTTCCACCCCACATGGCTAGATTATTGTCGTTATAAAACTCATTCTACCATCAGCAGCCTTTGCTAATGAGACAGGCTGACAGACACAGGGAAGGCTGGCTTGCAGAATCCTGGCATCAAGATGCAGTTTTCATATGCCATGCTGCTTGGCTCTTACTTTACAGATAGGAGAAAGCCTTAGTCACTTCCCAGCTGTTCTGTGGCAGGATAAAATGTTAAATTTAAACCATTAAATAATTCTGAAAGCAAAGGAACAGGTGGCAAATGGTTTATATGGCAGATGGTGCCTTTTTTAATATTTGTATTTGATAGTAATTCACACTATGAAGGTCCAGAATGGCTCACACCGATTTTTACCTTTTTCACTCGAATGCTTATGGAATTTTGGGAGAAGAAATAAAAATGAATTCAGCATTTTTTAAAGCTTCACCTCATCTGCTTTTCTGAAAGTAGGAAAGAATTAAATAAGTTAGTCCCATCCTTAGCTGAATTAATTTTGCTTTCCCTTTGATTCTAACGTGATTTCTGAAAAATGTAAGCAATTCAGATATTAACTGGTAAAGTTTTGACTACAAACCAATATATCTTCATTGAAAAAAAGTGATTTTTGGTTGTTGTTTTTTTAAATAGATTCCTTTTTTCCTACCAAGAGATATATTTTCTCTTCCAATAGACTTCTTTTTCCCTCAAAATGAAGGGTAAGTATGATGCAAATTGTTTGATGTTTTAACTATCTTTCTCATCATTTGCATTCCATCCTACAATTTGGGCAGCTTCCCAAAGATTAGTTGGAGATGTGTGAACTAATTAATTTAAAGTTATCTAATGAAAAGGGAAAAGAAGTATGATCATACAGTTTTCACATCACTTTTCTTGTTTTTTCCACAAAACTTTGGCAAAATCTTATCTTAAGGGAAGTGTGGCTGCTGATAGCCTTGGGAGAATAGATTTTAAGGTATGTGTATATTCATGTATGTGCACATGTATGACATATGTAGAAATAAACACATATACTGCTGTTCCTCCATTGATGCCCTCTAAAGCCTCAGTGTAACATGAAGATGGCCATGGAGTTTTGGAAGTCTGTATTCATGGAAATGAAGATCAGGGGCTTCCACCAAAAGGAAAAGCTTTAAATAAAAGTGGAAATTTGAAGTTTTTATGCAGAATCCAAGCAACAACCTAAAAAAGTGGTTTCAAAAAGGTACAATGATGGATGAGTTTTGGGGAGATGAATTATAGTAACTAGTACTTGCCAACCTGAAGACATGAGTTGATAGCCAGAGTGAGTGGAGAGAGTGACCACACTTATGGACTTAGAGGCACACGTGTCTCCCACAGGTCCTCGTACCCACAGAGAGAGGGGAGTGCATTATAAGTTGGGAGTGGCAGATTTGCAGTTAACAAGCCCTATCTCCAACATGTGCAGGAGAGACACCAGGAGTTGCCATGGTTCATAGAGCACTGACTTATAATAATAAAGACCCATGGATGTTTACTAGTTGTTTGTGTGGATAAAACGTTAGCATCTCTTAGCCCCTCTTTCATCATCTGCAAAATGAACATTATAATCAAACTCACATCCAAGAATTTTTGTAAACCTTAATGTGCTAATCCATTTAAGGTGTTCTGAAGATCTTAAAGCAGGACAGAAATACTATTACTACTGTTGGTTTGATGACTGCTATTTTATTTGAGTTTCCTTCTAAATCTTTTATTTTATAGCAGTATGAGGAGATATATGTCACATCAACTTCTTGACCCTCCATTTTCTTACCCCACAAAAATAAAGGTTGGCACATCACTGGACTGCTATGAGGATTGAAGGAAAGAGTGTGTCAAAAGCTTAATTTAAAACAAAAGTACCAAATGAGAGCCCCCTATTATTCAAGAGATATATTTCTTGCCATAATATGTCTAAGCATTGGCTGTGATGTGACATGTTCTCTAATTTGATGTTCACTCATTGAATAGATATTTGATTATGTCATATTGAAACCAAAATCATTTTAAAGCTATAAGACTAAGAGAAAAGTCAACTGATAACTTAAGGGCATTCAACATGCTGCAAAATATTCCTGAGGATTCATTAAAGCTTGGGAACTTTTGTCTAGAAGCTGCTGTGACTTGCTTAGTTTGTTGTACAATGTCTTGTGTCCGATTCTTTGTGACCCCATTTTGGGGTTTCTTGGAAAAGATACTGAAGCAGTTTGCCATTTTTTTCTAGCTCATTTTACAGATGAGGAAACAGAGATAAGCAGGTTAAATGGCTTGTGCAGGATCACAGACAGCTAGTAAATGTCTGAGGCCAAATTTGCCTCAGGAAGATGAGTCTTCTTTCCTTCATACCAAGCACTCCATCCCCTGGTCCATCTTACTGCCCAATGTGCCACTCCTTTCCTTGAAGACCTGATAGATAAAAGGGAAATCCCTTAAAATTGCTCCCTGGTCTCAAACCCAGCACTTCTCTTTCTTGACCAGCAGAGGGTCTAATTCAGTAACCTATGGAATATACCTGGTATGAAAGCCAGAAAAGTCCAGGCTAAAAATCCCAGTCTATGATTTATATTAACTATGTGACCTTGAGCAGGTTCCTTAACCTCTCAGTTCCATGGACAAATTTCTAAGAACATAACAAGTTGGGAAGATGCTGAGCTGTAAGGTGATAAGGGACTTTTATCACTCAGGAGTTCTTTATCAATGATCTAAACACAATTCCTATCCCTAAAGTTAGAATCGAAAGGCTGCAGGGTATTGGAGAGGAGGCTGGCTTTGGAGCATCCATGCCCTATGTCTGAGATATTCTAGTTGTGTGGCTTTTGTCAAGGCTTTTTAACTCACAAAGTCCCAAGCAACTCTCTGAGACTCTTTGAGTTATAAATAAACTGCTGATCACTCTACTGATGCACAGTGTCTCTAAGCTGGGAAACCACTGCCCCCACTCCTATACCAAAGTGATACTGTTCAGCCCAAGAAGGATCATTTCATTTCTGGACAAATGACCTCTTCCCCTCTCCTCTTTCTTTCTCCCCTTCTCATGCATTTTGAGTGAAGCAATTCCTTGCATGACTGACTTGATTCTTTAATGAGATTCCAACCGAAAGCAGCTCAATCATTTTTGGGTTGATATTTGCTACTGATGGACTGAAGGAAATCTATAGATCTGCCTGCTCTTAATTTTTCATATATCGTTTGAAAACTGCTTATGTAAAGCACTTTCAAACCTTCATCTACTACAAAAAATATTAACTTTTGTTAATACAGATGCATGTTTCTGCATCATATCCATAAAAGCATTGGCAGAGGGCTACATATATGCTCAAACTTGGTGCTTGGACTTCCCAAAAGAAGGACATATAAGGCATGAAAAGTACCCAGTCTGGCCAGTTCTTTGGTCCATAGCAGATAGCAGTGATGACATTGGATGGGCCAAAAGGATTACAGCTTTTCTCAGTTTCCTAATTTATTGTTTCCTTTTCCCCCAGAAGACTCAAAGATATCCTCTGTGGTGGAGCAGCCCTTCCACATCGAATCAAGCTTATTAACACAAATGATTGCAACAGTAAAGCTGGGAGATCCTGTTTTAATATTGCCCTTTATGTCTTGTTGACAGTACGTCCTGACAGTTATCGCTAAGATGGATAACATTGGTGCTCATCTTTCTAACTGAATGCACATTATGGCAAATTGGATTATGGAAACCTTATGAAATTCAAACATGGAAAGTTGCCTAATTATTATATGACTTTATAAATCATAAAAGAAGCACAGAAAATGAAATTCTCCCACCCTTATTGTCAGGGTACACACAGTTTTTGCTCATTCAGAGATTTATTTCCTTGGGAAATCATATGTCATCTTTAATAAGTGTAGATGGACGGATGTTTTTAACCAAAAGCCTGACATGGTCATAAATATTTCCCACAAGGGATTATCTGTGTATTTTATAAATAGTTCTTGCTTCTCAAGACCATTCATTTCTCCCCCGCGAAATATACTCATCAGGCCATACTTGACTGCCCAAGGCTAGGTTCTCAAGTTGAACAACTGACCAATTAATCTTGCCCCTAGAAAAATATCAAATGGAATAGAAAATAACCAAAATAGCAAATGATTTAATTTACTCCTCTCCTACTGCAAATTATTTTTTAAATCAAATTTAAAACTGTTAACCTAATTAAGTTTACATCTTCCAGAAGAGAGTGAGAATGAGAGAGAGAGAGAAAAAGGAAGAATTAAGATGCTTTTCATAAAGCTACATTGGGACCACCTGATAAAAGTTTCAGGTTTAATAACCCTTGTTTTCAATCAATTTCTCCCCTCCTGATTTATTCCTTCAATGACTACTTCTATCTTGTCATGCATTTTTCTTGAGATTTATTTTTCAAAAATTAAAAAGAGAATGAAATGGAAACTATATGAAAAGGAGATAACATCTAGATGTTAACATATAAATATGAATGAAAATATAAATTTTCATATATAAATATGAAAACATATAAAAAGGAGATAACGTAGATGTTATCTCCATAAAAACGTGATTCTTGGGCATAAACACTGTTTGTTTTGTACTGTTTTCTTTTCTGAAAGCACTCTTAGTGGAAGATTTATTTACAAGCTGAATCTTGAAGAACTCAGTTTTTGAAACACATCATGATCTGCTTTCTCTCTTTCTCTTTCCTTTGCACATTCATGCCCAGAGCCATTCCATCTGCCACTCTCTTCTCTTTGACAGCAGCTCCTAGCACATCATTTATGAACAGAACAAGCTCTTGGGTCAACTTGCTCACATTGAGCTGAACTCTTCTGCCCATTGGCACATGGATCACATATGTATGTGCCAGTGGATTTACAAACAGTGGAGAAGATTAGTGACCATATGTTTCAGCCTGACTTTAACTGCCAAGTGTTCATAGAGTATGGAAAGGACAACTATTTCAGCTAAGTTCCAAATTCTCTTTTCTGCATTTATTACTTTGAGCCTGAATTTTGCTTTAGATGTTACCCTCACTTCCCATCATTTTCACTGATTATCATTGAAAACCTCCTTTACTGTGTCCTCCTCAAATATTACTATTATATTTGTTCAATCATATACTCTTAACAACAAGAGGCCATTTAAAATTTCTATAAAACTTAAAGTCAAAACAGTGCTTCAGGGAACATAATCCTTCCCATATGGAGAGCTCATCCTTGGGTGGGAATCAGCTGGGGAACTTTATATAAAATAAGATTTCACTTCAATGCAAAGCGAAATTTGACCCTTACCTGAGAAGGGGGCTGTCAGTAGGGGGATTTTGATGGGAGCCAGAGTCAGCAAATGGCATGGTTGCACAGTGGAAACCGAAGGTCCCCGAAGTCCCTCAGGTTCTACAGAGACCATGGCTGTAGATGTGATGGCAATGGCCGGATGCCTGCCAACTTGCTTAAGGCCATTTGGACATCCCACTGCAGGAAATGAACAAGCAGAAGAAGCTTAGTTTCCATTGGTGATAGAAAAACAAACAAGCAAATAACATTTCTCTAAGAATGTGAGGGAGGAAGCCCTTAAACAAAAGAAGCTACCAGGATCATGTCTGGGATTGTACACATAGTTAATAGCCTCACCCTGGGAGAACACTTAAAGGGACATCAAGAGGAAAGCTCTGATTTTTCAGATGGAATGATCTGTCCATGGTCAAACAGGAAAGACTGACAGGAATGGGATTTAAACCCTACTCTTCTGACAATCAAGCCAGTGCTCTAGTCAATGTGCTCTGCCTCCTATCCAGGAATATTAATTATTCAATCAACAAAAACATTCATCAGAATGTAAATAAATGTAAAATGAAATTTTTACCTAAAGGAACACTCATGAATTGGGCACAAAGAACAGTCACAAAATCACATGTTTTTAATGGCAATCAAAACAATGATAACACATTTCTATGACAAGGTTTTCATAGCATATCATTCTTAACTATCAACCATTTCCTCTCTCTAGCCCAGATACTGTTAACGCCATTTTATATATGAGAAAACTTATTGTCATGTGGAGTTACTTCCCAGGTTTTTATATCAAGTAAGTGTCAAAATTAAGATTTTAATGATGTTGAGACCTGTATTCTTGCTTTTAACCAAGACATCATAAAATAAATGCCAAAAACATTAAAAGAAGCCCAAGGATGGAGAGATCAGGGTAGCTGAGGAGAACAGGAAAAACATTCAGAGAAGATAAAACTTGATTGACCAAAGCCCAGAAAGCTGAGAATAATAATGGGTATAAAAGTTTATGGAAAGAATTCCACTGTATCCAGAAGAAGGGCAAATGATCAAGAGAATCAGATACCCTTTCTCACATCAAAGTGACAAGAAGCTATGTTCCCACTCTGTCACATAATAACCATCAATCAATGAATCAGTCACTCAGATGTTGGAAGGATGAACAAAGCCTGGATACCTTTATTGAAACAATCAATAAGTCCATTAAAATCTTTCAACTGGGTTAAAAAATATCCTTGATTCCTATATATGTTTTTTTTAAATCATTGGGTAACATGGAGTGACATCGTACACGAAGTATGTTCAGTTGAACACACAGATAATAAGTATCTGATCTCTCATGTACAAGACGTATGTAGGAGACACAACCATGTAAATTGTGGCTATATATAATCTCTGCATTCAAAGGTTTAAGTTGATAAGAATCAATAGATTCATATGTAAACAATATGAAGTAGTGACTGAAAAGGCATGAGAGAGAATTTCAGTTTGTTACCTCAGACAGTTTATGAGAACTTGTTATATGTTAGACTCTTCCATGTGTGAAGATAATTATGAGGAGGAGGAAGAGAAGAAAGAAGAGGAGGAAAAGTAACAGTTATGTAGCTAATTTAAGTCTGTAATGTACTTAAAGGAATGAATAGGAAGATGTATGAAAAATAATTTTTTTTTTTTACATTCTAGATCCCTTGTTAAGCACAGGAATACAAATATAAGGAAAAACAAACCAGCAAAAAAGAAAACCCACAGTTCTTTCTCTTAAGGGCATTGCTTTCTTTTATTAAATATATGTATATATGTATACACATAGACATAAATTTCATACATATCTATATAATTTATGCCCATGAGTATTTCCCTATTACTAGTAAATATTTTAGCATTAGCTTTTTTACAATTTGAGTTCCAAATTATTTCCTTCTCTCCCAAGCCTCCATCTCTCGCTGAGAAGGCAAGCAATATGATATGGATTATACAAATGAAGTCACACAAAACATATTAGCTCCCCTGCAAAAGAAAATACATACCAAAAAAAGAAGAAAAATGAAAGTTAAAAAGTATTCTTCAGTCTGCACTCATTATTGTTCATTCTGAATGTAATTAGTATTTTCTATCATGGATCTTTTGGGATTGTCTTGGATCATTGTATTAATGAGAGTAGATGTCATTCAGAGTAGACTGTCCTCAAAATATTGCTGTTATTGTGTATAATGTTCTTTACTTTGAATTAATTCATGTAAGTTTTCCAATGCAGTCTCCTCAAAGGAATAATAAAATAATATACTTATTTCATAGCATAACAAGGAACTTTTACAAGAAAAAAAAAAGAAAAGAAAACTTCTTATTAGGACACAGAGTCATTGTAGACAAATATAAAAAGACAGGGAAGGAAAGTCAATTAATATGCCCTTTAGAAACTATAATGCAATAAAAATAATTGTCCATTTAGGAATCCTCTCAAAAAATAAAAACTCAAACAGAAATTTTTCAAAGAAATCTTAAATAATGAGTTAAAGAACAAATCATAATAAATGAATGATTATGTGAAATAAAATTATAATGATGAAACGAGATACCAAAATTTCTAGGATGAAGACATTTATTCATTTTCATTCACTCAATAAATTTTTCATTTATGTTTAGATTAATGTGGAATTTTAGAGTAGGGATTCTTCATGCAATTAACTTTCCCTGTGTGGTTTGTTAGGCTTACATCTTTGGAATTATCCAGGATTTCTGTATGGAGGCATGTGATGTGTAGAGGCTTAATGCCATTAAGAAAATGTCTAGACTTTCAGTGCCAAAATGGTGAAGTAAAGAAGGAACCCTCTGAAAATCTGCCAAGTTCCCTTCCAAACAGCTAAAAAAAATACTTCAGAATTTACCTAGGAGCAGGAAAGCAGCCTAAAAACTTGGCAAGAAAATTCTGTCTTCCTACGGTGGAAAAGGGGTGAGATTGTTAGTTCCAGAGTTCCCCGACCAAGGGAATTCTGAACCACTCCTACCCCCAAACAAAGGGCATGCATCTCCCAAACGGACAAAATGATATCAAAGAAAGAGGATGCTCCAGGAGCTCCAGGATGATTATAAAAGTCCTTTAGGAACCATCTGGGTTACTTACATAGGGACTGTCTAGGGCAGCTGTCAGAAAAGGCAGTGGATCTCCAATTCCCACCATGCACTCTGGGTCAGGGATCAGAATATTTAGTGGATCCCCACAAAAAAAAAAAAAAAAAAAAAAGCCCATGGTAACTATAGAAATCAGACCAAAGGAGGAGCAATTATAGAGTTCCATGGATATATTAATGTGATTTGGCTAATGTTTTGATTTACTGCTTGAATACTGAGTCTGATTTCAGAACCTGGGTCCAAGGCCAGTGCAGGTGATTAGATGTTCAGACAAACCAGGCTGTGGGTTTGAGTAAGTTCCAAATTATACACAGCATTATTTGCTGGATGCTGTGTCCTTGTAATGATTTTCACCTTTTTTTGTATTGACTTTAACCACTTTAGCATGGCTTTGTGCAAACCAGCAGCCTTCTAGTCAAATGAGGTATCTGTTTAGGACAGCTAACACCCCCCCACACACACACAATGACCCCAAACACAAGAAACCAAAAAGACCTTAATCCCATTGCTAAGCAGTAGTGAAGCCCTCCGAAGAAGAAGAAGAAGAAGACAAAGAAGAAGAAGAGGAGAAATTTCTCATTGGAAAAACAAGTGATCTAGAAAATAAAATACTGGACTAAAGAAAGAAAAAGAAAGAAAGAGACAAAGAAAGAAACAAAGAAACAAGGAAAGAAAGAGACAAAGAGACAAAGAAAGAAACAAAGAAACAAGGAAAGAAAGAAAGAAACAAGGAAAGAAAGAAACAAGAAAGAAAGAAAGAAAGAAAGAAAGAAAGAAAGAAGAAAGAAAGAAAGAAAGAAAGAAAGAAAGAAAGAAAGAAAGAAAGAAAGAAAGAAAAGAAAGGAAGGAAGGAAGAAGGAAGGAAGGGAAGAAGGAAGGAAGGAAGGAAGGAAGGAAGGAAGGAAGGAAGGAAGAAAGAAAGAAAGAAAGAAAGAAAGAAAGAAAGAAAGAAAGAAAGAAAGAAAGAAAGAAAGAAAGAAAGAAAAAAAAAGAAAGAAAGAAAGAAAGAAAGAAAAAAGAAAGAAAGAAAGAAAAAAGAAAGAAAGAAAGGAAAGGAAGGAAGGAAGGAAGGAAGGAAGGAAGGAAGGAAGGAAGGAAGGAAAGAAAAGGAAAGCCTGAACAACATCTTTCAAAAAACCATCAAAGAATATTGTTCTGATGTTTTAAAACCAGGGGGCAAAAAAGGAATTTAAAGAATCTATTAATTACCATCTGAAAGAGATCTTAAAATGAAAGCTCCCAGAACATCATAGCCAAATTACAAAACTCACAGATTTAGGAAAGATTGTAAGCAGCAAAACAACAAAATAATAAACAAAAACAAAACCCAACAAGTCAAATATCATAAATTTACAAGCAGGATTACAAAGTATTCGGCAGCTTCCATATAGAACTAAAAGGATTAAGATAAGATATACTGGAAAACAAAGGGGTTTATTATGACAATCAAGAACGAATCACCTAACCAGCAAAATTGAATATCCTCTCTAAGAAGAATAAAAAAAGTTATTTAATGAAACAGAACACTTTCAAACCTTTCTAATTAAAAGAATAGAGATGAATCATATACATAAACTGTTTATATTTCTACACCCAAGATAATAGTTGTTACTTAAAAATGTTATTACTATAAAGTGATTTAGAAGGATTATGTATAGACAAAGAGTGTGGCTATAAGGTGACATTGATGGAAGATACTACCTCCCCCCAAAAATGAAATAATGGAGCAAGAAAGAAAATTGCACTAAAAGAAAGGGGGAAATGGAATGAAGCAAATCATCCCACATAAAAAAAGAATGAAAGAGCCATTATAATGCATTATAATGAAAGGGTTGGAGCTCAGTTTACACTCAATCTTAAACCTTATTCTCATCAAAATTGACTCAAGGAGGGGATAACATAAATTCAATTGGATGAAAAAAAATTCTATCTTATGTTATTAGGAAACAAAAAGAAATAATAGCAGTGGGGGGGGGATTGATAAAAAAAAGAAGGTGATGATCAGAAGTAAAACACTTTTGAGGAAGGACATGGTGGAGGGTGTAAGAGATATGGAGACAAGATGAAAATAGCATGTAGAAAAATGCAGTGAATCATCATAACTGTAAATATGAATGGGATGAATTGTCCCATAAAACTGAAGCAGATAGCAGCATGAATTAAAAAGCAAAATCCTACAGTATATTATTAATAAGAAACACATTTGAAGTAAAGAGATACATATTGGGTAAAGGTGAGCAGAATTTATTATGTTTCAGCTGAAAGAAAGAAATCAGGGATAACAATCATAATTTCAGTAAAAAGCAAAGGCAAAAATTGATCTAATTAAAAGAGATAAGGAAAGAAACAAATCCTGCTGAAAGGTACTTTAGACAATGAAGTCATATCATAGGAATACTAAATATATACACTAAATAGTATAGCATCTAAATTTTTAAAGGAGAAGTTGAATGAGTTGCAGAAGGAAAAAGAAAATGAAACTATACTAATAGAGATTCAACTTTTCCCCTCTTGGAACTAAATAAATGTTTAAAAAAAAAAAAAAACTAGAAACATGTTAAGGAGGTGAATAAAATTCTGGAAATCTTAGATATGATAGATTTCTAAGAAAATTGAATGGGAATGGAAAGAAAACTGCCTTTTTCTCAGAAGGACATGGTTTCCTCCCAAAAAAATATGGCCATATATTATTACATTAAAAATTTCACAACCAAGTGCAGAGATAAGAAATGCATCATTTTCAGATCATAATGCATTAAAACATATTAAATAATGGATAATAGAAAGATTAAAAATCAATTGGAAATTAAATAATCTAATAAGTGATTCAAGAAAAAAATTATAGAAACAATTAATAATTCCATTTCTAAAAATGGCTACAATGAGAGAAACAACTGACAAAAATTCATGGGATGTACTCAGGGTGGTACTTTAGGGAAGAATTATATTTCTAATTACTTACATCATAAAATAGAAAAAGGCAGATCAATGAATTAGGCATGTAAGTGAAAAAAAAAAAAAGAAAAAACCTAGAAAAAGAACAAATTAAAAATCTTCAATTAAACATTAAATCTGGAACATCAAAGGAGAGATTAATAAAACAAACAAAATCAATGCAACGAAAATTATGAGAAAAACAGAATTTCTGATTTAGAAATGTATTTGCAACAAGTTTATATCTGATAAAATGTTCATTTTCCATATCTATATCTATATATATGTAAAACTGAGTCAAATCTATAAAAAATACAAATCATTTCCCAATAGATAACTGGTCAAATGATATGAACAGACAGTTTTTGGACAAAGAAATCAAAGCTAGCTATAATCATATAAAATCCTCTAAAACATGACTGATTAAAAAAAATTCAAATTAAAACAACTCAACTACCACCACATAATAATAAAATTGGCTAATATGCAAAGAAAAGGAAAATAATAAATGTAGGAGTGGAAATGGGTAAAATTAATATAAATACTTATGCATTGTTGGTGAAATTGTGTACAGATTCAACCATTCTGGGGAACAATTTGGAATTGTATACAAAGGGTTATAAAACCATCCATAGCCTTTGACCAAGCAATACCACAATTAGGTTTGCACCACAAAGTGAGTTTTTAAAAAAAGGAAAAGAACCTATGTATACAATGATAATCAAATCAACTCTTTTACTGGTAGCAATGAATTGGAAATTGGGGAAATGTTCATCAATTGGGAAATGGCTGAACAAATTATTATATATGATTGATTAAATGCTGTTTTTCTTTAAGAAATGACAAACAGGATCATCTCATAAAAGTTTGGAAAAACTTACATGAACTGATGTATAGTGAAGTGAACATAACCAGGTGAATGTTGTACACAGTTACAGCAATATAGTTTGATGAAGAACTGTGAAAGGCTTAGCTATTCTCACTAATACAATGATCCAAGACAATCTCAAAAGACAAATGATGAATGAAGCATGCTATCTGCTTCCAGAGACAAAATTGATTTTGCTCGAATACAGACTGAAGCATGCTATTTTCTCTTTCTTTCTTTCTTTCTTTCTTTCATTTTTATAATTTTCTTTAAATATTCTTGTACAAAATGACTAATAGGAAAATCTTTTGGATCATTTTTCATTTATATAATCTATGTATATAACATATATTTGCTGTATATAACCTATATCTGATTGCTTTCCATATCAGGGAGGGGGAGGGAAGAATTGGAGGGATAAAATCTGGAACTCAAAATCAGTTAAAATAAATAGGAAAAACATTTTAAAAATTAAAAGAATGGAGATGACCAAAAAAAGTCATCCATTGTTTTCAGTACAACTGTGAAGACATATTAAATGATACAAAATGAAGTGAGTAGAATCAGGAAAATATTGTACAAAGAAACAGCAATATTTTACAATGGCCAAATGTGAAAGCCTTAGTTATTATGATCAAGATAATGATCCAAGACAATTCTGAAGAATCTATGATGGAAAATAAATCCTATTATATTTATATCCAGCATTAATATATGATTAATAATGAGTGAATATTTAAGCAGGTCATTTTTCACTTTTTGTGTTTGTTTTTATTTTTATTTCATCAACATGGCTCAAACAGAAATGTGTTTTGCATCACATGTATAATCAGTATTATATTGCTTGGCTTCCCAGTGGGTAGGAGAGGAGCACAAGGCAGTGAAAGAATTTAGCCATCAAAATATTTTAAATGAATGTTTAAAATATATAAGTAGGTGCATTAATTTTTTTAAATATCATTCTCAAATGTAAGCATATAAAAAAGTTAACCTTCATGGAAAAGATCCCACTAGAGTAGAGTCTTGAAAATAACCAGGGATTATAATAGATGAACATGAGGAGGAAGATGATTCCTGGCTTGGGAAACAGCAAGTACAAAGAAATATAGATGGGAGATTGAGGGTCAAATATGAGAAGCAGTAATCAGGTCAATTTTCCTGTATCACAGGATATGAGAAGAAGAAGAATATATGTATGGAAAAATATATTGGGTATAAATTGTGACAGATAAAATGAGAACAGAAGAGATTATATTTGATCCTAGAAAAATTAGGTAGTTATTGGATTAGGTGAATTGTTTAGGTGAATTATTTGGTCAAATATGCACTACAGGTTTTCCTTTTGCTAGTTTAAAATTTTTCATCCCTTCCAAGGCACTTTAATGTAATCTGATCTCCTTATTTATTCATTCCATTTTGGATTAGCTTTAGTTAATTAAGGCAAGCAGTAAATACAAATATAATACTTAATACCTGTCCCATACATATGTCTTGGACTATAGGCAAACAAAGTATTAGGCAAACAAAGACAAAAAATAAATAGCACTGTTTTAAGACCTTATTTTTCTTAGGAAACATCATCCACATTTATAAGTATAGGCAAAATACACACAAAATTCTTTGTAATAGAGCTACTATCAACCAATCATTAGTATCCATATATAAAGCTGAAAACTTTGACTTTATCACTTCCACCCATTGCTTTTATTTTTACGTGAAGGTGATACAAGTACATTAAAACTGCAATTATATGATTCTGTCTTCAAAACTTATATAGATGATAGGATTATAGATCTGTAGATGGAAAGTAATTTAGAAGTTCCCAGATCCCTTATTCTGCAGATGAAGAGAAAGAACTCCAGAGAAGAAATGTGATTAAGGTCACATAAATAGTGAGCTAACAGACCATTCCTCTCCATCCAATAAAAATTTGTCAAGAACCTATTGTGTCAGGCACTGTGATAAGTGATGAGATTGCCATTAATAAAAGAAATAATCTTAATTTTATTAATAAAAAGAAAGACAGTTTCTGTCCTCAAGGAGTTTACAATCTAAAGACAGAGACAATACATAAAAGGAGGAAGAAAATGGGGAAGTAGAGTGGGATGGGACACCAGTAGGACCCAAGATGGGGATATTTTGTATTATGGAGCTGGAACCAGGCAGGTGCCAAATCCTGAGACTCCAATTTTTGCTTGAACCAAAGGAAATTCTTGAGAGGAGTTTGGTACTCCATCCTCTAGCATTTCATACAGAAGGAAAAGGAGGAGCCAGAGTCAGTCACGGCTTGAGATAGTAACATACTGGGAGCTTGGAAGTGATGAACCTAACTAGGGAAGAGTATTTTGTCCTCAGAGTTGAAGCCAGCCAGGGCAACAAATGATAGATGAATCTGTATGTGAATGCTAATTATTTGGCTATTATTGTTAGCAAAAATCCATGCATTTTAATAATTCCAAGGGAGCTGATCATCTTTATAGTAAGAGACCATTTTAGTAAATGTTAGAGTAGGAATATAAATCCAAACCCTCAGACTTCAAGTACAATGCTTTTTCTTTTATACCATGATTTCCTCCTGATATTTCCAGATCCCATTTTTTTAATCATCCCGGTTACTTTCTTCTGAGCTCAATATATTGTTTCTATATTCCTTAAAAATTGGTTTCAGAGTTTGAATACAACACTGAAAAAGCAACCAGACCAAGGTCAAATATATAACAAAATGATTACTTCTCTTGTTTGGAATACAACATTTCTTTTAGGGTAATTTAGCATAAGATTGGCAGTGGTTTGAGTTGCAACGTCACAGAATTGACTCAAATTAAGCTTATTATATTCTATGAAAAAGCCAAAACATTTTACAGTAGATTGATTTTCAGCACATTTTTTCCTCTTTCTGAGGTTAATTTTTTTTAAGAAAACAAATATAAAACATTGTATTTAGTCTTATTAAACAGTATTCCACTTAGCCCAATCCTAGGCAAACTAAATTTAGCCCTCAATCAAAGAAAGGGGAATGTTTGTATATTTTAAAAGTAAAGATTTATTATATTTTAAAAAGAAAACAATACAACAATGATTTTAACTCCTAGGCTGATGAACCAGAGTTCTCCTTGTCTAGACTATTATAATCTATTTATATCCAGACTTTCATCCAAAGTATTATCTACATTTATTTGCTTTATCTGCAAATCTACCAAGTACTCATTACTTAATCTTTCATCAAAATCACATATAAAAAATTTAAACAGCACTGATTTCTTGGGCATGCTAATAAAGATGTCTTTGCAAATTATTATCCATATACTATTAATGAATAGTACCATATTTTACAAACATATACAGAAGCATATTCTGGAAGACCTTGTTAAACATGGGCCTAACTCAGGTCAACCAATTCCCTGGTTCTTTATGTGCAATAATGGAACAAATGAAATGCCTATAAGTCAGATAATCATTAACAAAATTATATTTACTGATAAGAAGGAATGCAAATGATGAATAGAAAGAAGCATGGGAAGATATATATGAATTGTTGCAGAACTTAATAAGAAGGACCAAGAAATTAATACATAGTTAGTATAATAAAGTAAATGGGAAGAATAAACGCAAAAAATCAAGAGTTAACACTCTCAAGATTTTAAATATCATGCATAACTCAAAGAACAAAACCTGATAAGACTCCCATAAATAATACCTTTGCAGAAATAGGAAGCCAATATCTTTTTAGACTTTATCAATGTTTTAATTGACATTTTTCCCTTTTATTTCTAAGAAAATATTCATTAAAAGAGATGGATTTGTAGAAGAATGGGGAGGGATGCTGGGGGAAATTATAATGATGTCTAAAATGATATCAATAAAAAACTTACTTTAAAATAAATTTATTTATGCATCATAGGAGAGAATATTTATCAAGGAAAAACATTGAGGAAATTGAAGTGGAATCAACTAAACAAAGGTCCTTTTTCTCAGTGTTCATTGTGATTATCCAAACAAAACACTGCTAGAGTTCCCTCTGTATACTTTGGACTTAGGTTACTAGGAAAAGGTTACTCAGGAAATTCTAAGCCTCAGGTCTAAATAAATAGGTCTATGTGATGAGTGATGTCAAATCATTGCAGTTCACATTGGCTCTCTCAATGAAAAAAATTGTGAATATAAACAAGAGTATTCATAATTGTAGTTTGTTCTTGTTCTAGTAGAGGACTATGACCTCAGGGAGGGGATGCCAGGACATGCAAGTGAACTGGATTGAAGTGAGGGTCTCTCTGCAGGGTCACCTGCCTCACTTTCCCGTCCAGAGGCCAAATGTTGATCAAGGTGAGTGGAGATGGCCCTGGCTGCAAAGGGAAACCTGAGCCTTATTAAGCTAAGGTCTTCAACAGGTATCAGCTTGACTGAGACAACACCCATTCAGTGATTAAAACCAACTAGTTAACAATTGAGGTAAAGAATCTCCCCTTTCACCCAGTATCCAAAAGTCCTATTAAATAAATAAATAAATAAATCTAAGAAGGAAAGACCCTCAGTTTCTGGCCAAAGCAGAAATGAGTGGTCTTTACAGTCAATCTAAATCAATTGGGACCCAGGTATCATATCCTTACCTACACATGCTCCTAAAAGCATCCCCCCCTTTTGCTCCTCTAAACCTTCCCAAGATATCTTGGGGTTTACCGGTTAGATTTTTGTCTTAAGGACAAGGCCTTAAACCAAAAGCAATCTGATTCTAACTGGCCTCCAAGCCCCATTTGCTCATCCTTTAATTCCTGATCAACTCAATCAGACTGAGACCTATTGAAGACTTAGAGAAAGCTGGTCTAATAATGGAACTCTGGTCATTATAAATCTATGTAGAAATGTATTTTTTGTTAGCAGTTTCAACCAGTGACGATGATGATGATGAGCATGAGGATGAAGATGACGATTTTGATAATGATGGTGATGAAGATGGTGATGGTTGTTCTGATGATAATGAAAACAATAACAAAAACAACTTGTCATTTATATTGTCACCTTCCCTCCACATAAAGAGGATCCTTTCAGTCGTAGCTCTCTCATGACTCGCATGTAAAGTGTCTGAAAGTATTATCTGATTGACAGATGTCAATCATTGTGGACCATATTTAAAAATGAATAAATTTCCCAAATTTTAAAGCATTTATTCTAAAAGTTCCTTGTCAGTTTTTGAGGAAACTGAGTGTGAAATGTGGAATGAAAGGTAAAGGTTCCAACTTCTCTTTCAAAAAAAAAACTGTTGCAAGAAGAGTCTTTAAGAAGTGATTGCTGGTAGATTTGGAAAACTTTGGCTTTGTTGATCAACTGATCTCCAGCTTCATTCAAAGGAGAAAAGCGAAAGGAGGAGGATGGAAAAGAAAGAAAAAGAAAGGAATACTATTATCTAGAGTCAGACTTAGTTCAAAGAGATTTAATTCTTTTCAGATTCTGACTCAAACAACATTAGTCTCTCCTAAATTATTTTCAATAAACATAACTTGTGGATCTCTCATTCTCAACAGAGAAGCCATTTGGAGAGTATCTAATTCATGTCTCTTTACTTTCCAGAATGAGACAGTGAAGTCTGTAGATCTGAAATTACCCATTTGAAGAGGTGATGGCCTTAACATTGGCAGAGCTCAGAGCAGTCTGCCGTGCTCCTGAGCCTCTGTGCTTGTTCTTTTTAATCTCACCATGCTCAAAAGTGTCATTCCTCCTTCATGGGAAGCTCAGAGGCCCCTGTTATAAACAGAGGCCCCGTTTCCGTTTCTATTAAAAATTAAAGTAGGATTTAAATCATTCTAATCATTCTTACTTTTTTTTTTCTCAAAGAAATGACCCTTATTTAATATTGAGTTTTTGCCCTTAACCTAAAGAGCAGGATCAAACTTTTAGTCTGCTGTATATAACTTTAGGAATAAATTTTTAATGGGGGAAAATCGTAGAGTTCAAAGATGGCATAGTATGTTAAATAAACAAGAGAATGACTGGTGAGAATCTTTCTATTAGGAAGAAAACCTAATTTGACAAACACCAGCTGTTGCTCTCTCTGTGCTGAGCTATGTATTCAAAAATATAAACAATCATTAGTTTATTATGTCTGTTTAGCAAATGCTTTCAGCTCATGTGGCATCCTTCAGGCAACACACACCAACTGGCGATCTTGCTGAAAAGATGCCTGTTTGATCACCAGAGCCCTGGAGTTTGTACAATTGGGTTTCACATAGCATCGCCTTATTGACTTAAAGGAACCTCTTGCCTGTCAAGAGCCCTTGAAACTTTTACAAGGAAAGGAATTGGGGAGAGGGCTATTGCCACTGGAGAGGGATGATCAGCAGCTCAGGACATTTCTGCATAGGCCTGATTTTATGCTCCTCTCTATCTGAACATGGCAGTGAGTTTAGGGGGATTAGTTCCCTGTGTATTTGTAGGTAATAGATTGTATACTTCACTACACTATTTTTAGAGATTACTGACATTTTAAAAATTTACACATACACGTGCACATGCAGATATAGATGTAGATTCAGAGAGACAGAGACAGACAGAGAGACAGAGAGACAGAGAGACAGAGAGAGAGAGAGACACAAAGAGAGAAAGGCAGAGAAAGAGAGAAAGAAAGAGAGAGAATGGTGTTTCAATATGGGCACATATATACATAGGTATACTCTTGACTTTTAGACTTGAACTTTTTCAAATTTTTAATAAAAGAAAACTAAAATTCTACATTAAAGGTCTATGCAAAAAGGATTTGATACAATGGTTATTTAGAAAATCGTCTGGTCTAAGATGTAGGTTTTAGAATATACTGAGTTTTCAATGAGAATATGCATATACACACATAGGTATATACATATGTATAAATGTGTGTGTGATTCTAATTACATATATATATAAATACTAAATACATATATATATATATATATATATATATATATGTGTGTGTGTGTGTGTGTGATTCTAAAATCTTAAGTAGATGAAAAAAAAAAATCTAGGTTATCCCTTCATTTTATAGATGAGGAAAATACTACAAAGAGATGATTTGACTTTTGTACAGCAGCTGAGCTAGTCTGATGACCCAGATCCTTTGACTCCAAGCTTCCAACTCCATTACACTGCCTCTATCCCAGCGAAGACTTTCCTGGAGGAAAGTCCTGCACCCAGCACAAAGGCCCTCTATAATATTCCCAGCCAGATGTCACTCAGCCTTTTCCTGAACCTCTATCAATGAATTCCTCAGGATCTTGTGAAGCAGCCCATGCCATGTTCATACAAGTTAAATTGAAAACCATTATTCCTTGTAGCTGAGTTGAAACCTTACTCACTCTAATTTCTCCACTGGCCCTGGCTGTCTTCTTGGAGAAGTCCACAATTAATCCATTTCAACTCTTTGAAATAACATCCCTTCATAATTTTTTTAAACTACCTTCCAGCCTTAGTCATTTGTTCAATAGTAATTTCTAAATTGACTACTATGCAATAAAGATGAAAGAGATAGTTAAAACACTATTCCTGCCTTCCTGAATCTTGTAATCTATCAGAACTTTATCTTCTTTTCTTTCTTTTTTTTTGTTTTATTTCTTATTTTAACTTTCAAATGTCACTTGATTGATAGATTCTTCAGGCTTAAAAAGGAAGGAGAGAGGGAAAGAGGAAGGGGGAGAAGGAGGGGAGGAAGAAAAGTAGGAAGGAAGAAAAGAAGGGAGGGAAAAAGGAAGGAGGAAGGAAGGAAGGAGGGAAGAAAGAAAGGGAGAAAGGGATGGAAGGAAGGGATGGAAGGAAGGAAGGAAAGAAGAAAGGAAGGGAGAAAGGGATGGAAGGAAGGAAGGAAGGAACAGCTGGGATGAACTTCATAAAATATACCTCTCTCTCTCTGAGGAGTTAAATCTTTGTCCTCATCTCCCTAGTATATCACATTCTACTTTATGAAGGAAAAAGAAGAGCTCTCTGGCCTCCACAAATTGAGTCAATGTAGTTCAAGTTTTCAATATTTTTCACTTCTGCTAACCATTTCCCAGTGAAGGATGTTTTCCAGCAAAATGAATATATTGGCAAACTTTGCTGCTAGTCATACATATTTGCAAGATAGAAAAAAAATGGGCTAAAGAAAAATCTGATGCTGGGGCTATAATAATTCAGTTCAAGATAAATAAAAGGGGAAAAAATCTACCCATGCCAAAGGGAAAACAAAATATTTTCCAGTGCTGACTTCAGACAATCAATCGTGCATAGGAGCAGGTGGTGAAGAGTTAGCTGAATGCCATGAACTCTTCACTCTTCTCAAGGCATATCTAGAGTGTTCTACTTCAATGTCTTTGGACTCAGATTTGTGTGAGGTTGATTTGTGTGACCACTGAACCTGTTTTATTGGAGTGTCGTCATAGTAACCTCCCAGTGTTTGGAGCTAAAAGAGACCTAAGTGATCAACTTGTCGAAACCCTTTATTTTATGGAAAAGGAAACTGGGCTCCAGAGAAGTGAAGTGTTTTGCATCAGGTCACGCAGCTCATAAGTAGAAAAGCCAGTTCTTGCACACCAAGTCCTCAGCTTTCATTTAATACCTCATGCTGCTTCTTCAATGTCATTTCATTCCACTTCATACCTATTGATAGAACATCTGTTTCACATTGTGCATCGTGCTGGGTCCTACATAAGATAGAAGGAAGTGACCCAATCAATCCCTCCTCCTAAGAAACTCCGTCTTCTTGGAGGAAGGAGAGAATTGCAAGCAGATGGCAAATCCACAATGTGATGGATTGATTATTATCTCGGAAAGTATTTCTCCTTGACATCTTTAGTACCCTTACCAACACACTTGTCATCTTCTGACACTTGCAACTAACTCCTGGGGACAATGCAACTCAAAGCAATCTCTTCCGTATTCCGTGTTCCTTCTCTCAACATCTCCTAGCCCGAACCATCCCCACAATGCAATGGCTCCTGGAAAATGAGGTATGACCCTGTGCATTCCTCACTGGTGCTTCAGATCCAGTACCTTGGTATCACAAGCCAAAGACCTCTTTCCCAAGGGGACCATTCTAACTGTACTTATCACCTGCCTCTAACCCTTGCTCCTGCAGCACTCTCCCCTCCACGTTATCCTTCTCTCTTTCTCAGCTTGCTCACAGTCTCAGTCTCTGTCTCAGCATTTCCTGTGCTTTTGGGGACTTCAATGTGCATGTCAGTGTCACCTGAAGTAAAGTGATCTCCCCTCCCAGATCATCAACCTCCTTAATCATCAGGCTTTACATCTTCCACACACACACCAAGCCCACGAGGGAGGTGTTCCCTTAGACCTCACTGGGTTTGAGCCATCTCTAGAATCTCAAACTCTAATTTCTCTCTCTTATCTTCCTTTCCTTCCATTATCTGCCTCGTTATATTAAAATCAACTCTATCATCACTGTGGGCAGTGATGGACCTTTGCCCTCTCGCTCTTCTCCAAATCCATCACATTCTAGGGAGAGATCATCCTTTTGATGTTTATTCAATAAAATCTTCTAGTTTTATTAAGCTAAAGAATTTTAGATTAGCACTAGACCTCAGTGACTCTACAAGTCTCTGACGATAGACCCAAGAGGACATCTAGCCTCTGCTTGAAGCCATCCAGGGAGAGGAAAACCTTTAGAGTATTGAGGTCAGTCACTCCTCTTTGGAAAACTTTCTTAGAGAGGAAGCTTTCCAAGTACTAAGCCCAAGTTTATCTTTGGTACTCCTTTCACTCCTTCCATTTCTGCCCTCCCTCCCACCCTGAGAGTCCCCAGACAAACACACTAAATTCAATCCCTCTTCCATGAGACTGACTTTCAAGGACTTTGTAGTTCCTACCTTGCTCAACTCCCAAGCCTCTTTTCCCATCCTGATCACTCTGAATTCCTTGGACTCAATAATATGGACTTTAAGACTCTCCACCAGCCTAACTACCCTTCTCTGCCCATCATCTAGTTTACCAATGCTTTCTTCCACTTCAACATTCAGCACTGAACAGTCATCTCAATGAGATCTGACTAGGAGATAGGGTAGCCAGATTCTTAGCTCATTAGTCCTGAAAAATGTCTTTTTCTTAACATAACCCAAGATATCTTTAACTGTTTTAATCTTTGGGATTTTCTGAATTCTCTCTCTTCATGCTTACCTCCTGATATCCTTTGAGTTGAGCTAATATCCCATTTCTAGTGGAATTGTTCCTTATCTCTCTTAACACTAGGGTTTTTCCTGGTATTATCTCCAGCATGTGTATGTGTGTGTGTGGGTGTGGGTGTGGGTGTGTGTGTTGCCCTGCACATGCATGCAGACATATTTGATGGTGGACAAATGACATTCTGTGAGTAGCAATAGTTCAAGGAGGAAGATATACCTTCCCCATTCTGATTCTAAATCTCTCCTTAATCTTGTATTTGCTTCTTCCATATTGCTTATAAATGAACCCAGCTCTCCACAGGATTTAAAAAACTTGAAATCTCCTCTTATTTTATCTCTTCTCCCTTTCTAATTCAAATGCCCAGCATAGGTCTCCTAAATCATTACCTGCATTTTATTACTTTCTTTTTCATTTTTAAGGAACTAGCAACATGGCTTGTGATGTGTTTACTTCACAAAATATTGCTCTTTAATGTTTGGAATATTCTAACTGCTAAATGTGATGACCCCCATTCTTCTTGCCCCCACTCTTCTTGCTCTTTTGTCACTTCTGACAACCCACCCTCTTGTATGTTTTCTCCTTTGTTAGATTCTGCGACATTGTTTTGCTGTCTTGTTTCTCCTCTTAATTGTCTGGTTCTTCTAAATGTCTTAAACTGAATCAATCACTGTTTCTTTCCCCAAAGGACAAGTCCCCTTCAAGGCTTTATTCTGAGCCATATTCTCTATTTTTCTCTTTATCTTGTCCCTATGATTTCATCAGTAACCATGGGCTTAGTCATCATTTATATATGACTTCTAAACTTAGCTATTCCTTTCAAACTTTTCCCCTTGATTCCAGGCTCTCATTGCCAACTTTCCCTGCATATCACTTGAAGCATATGTCAAATACAACATTATCATTTTTTCTGAAAATTATTCCCTTTTATAGAATCATCATTTTCTGAAGATAGCACTATCATCATTACTGTATCCTACGATTATATCTGTAGAATCCCTCAAGTTGAAAGAGGACTTGGCAACGATAATGTCTGGAACATGTTTTTTAAATTAAAATATCACTTTTAAAAGGGTGGTTCAATTTAACTTATTCAATCAAACTTTTAGCCTTATAAATTGAAATAAGAATTTCAAAATCAGTATAGTGACAGCAACAGAAATAGAAATTATTAACTGATTAATACATATATGTGTGTGTATTTATATATGCATATGTACATGTACATATAAATACATACATACAAATAATATTTACACCAATACAAATTACATGTGTGTGTGCATGAATGAAAAGAAAAAGAAGAAAATAAAGGAGGTAGGAAGACAGGGACTAATAAGGCAATATATCAAGCAACGCTATACAGTAAGAAACCTAGGAATAGAACCGAGATCTGCTGATTCTCGTCATTGTGTTCTTTCTACGGCACCATCTTTGTATGGCCATATACTTCTCTATGGTCATACTATGATATCTGTGCATAGAAAAGTATGATTCTGGAGAAGCACATGACACCTCTGCGTGCACATTGTTAAAAAACCCAACCCCCTCCAATCCCTACCATAAAGAAAAAAATATGATACTATAAAAGCAAAATAAAATTTTTAGATATTTCTTCAGAGTACATCAACCTTTGTCAATATTATTTCCTGATGTGTAACAAATAATTTCTACCACTCCAGCTGATTATTTTCTTGTTTCTTCCCTCTTCATTTCTTTCATTTTGACTCATAATCAACATGCCATGATTAATTTGGTTCCGATATGCCTGAAAATTGACCCCCAGTGTGTAGTTATAAAGTGTAATCTCATGGAAAGAGCTCCAGACTAGACTCTGCTACTCCCTAGCTAGATAACCTTGAAACTTCCATGTCACTTTTTAGCAAATCAGTTTTCTGACCTGCAAAATGCTGAAGTGGGATGAAAGAGATAGTAACAATGGTTCCCTTCTTTTTCTACTTTAAAGATAATCATATAATTGTCTGCAAAATTACCTCAATTAAATTCTATTGTTTTGCAGATGTAAGACCTCAGATCTCAAGTGGGGAAAGTACTCAACCAGGGAGACAAAGAGCATGCAGAAGAGCCTTGACTCCAAAGCTTTCTATTACTCCCTATTGATATGCTATGGAGCAAAGGCATAGAAACAGTTTTAACAGGATCTGAATGGTTCTGAGTGTAAACATTATTAAATACAATATATAAAGCTTTTGTTATTGTTTGTTTCATATTAGGGAAAATGACCCTTAAGTTCATTCATGATCATCAGTGGATAATCAAGCCATTGAAACATCTGACTGAATCATTAGGCATGGGTCTTCTGGCCTCATTGTCCTAACTATCCAGTCACTAAATTCTTAATAATCCAGAAGTCACAAGTCCAGTTAGAGGCAAAACAAAAGGCACTATACAAGAATCCAACAAAGCTTTTGACTTGAACAATTATTGGTCTTACAAAATCCAGTTCAGAATATCAACATCTCCAAAAGTCAAGAGGTGTCCACTGATGCCCAAACTTTGATGTGTTTATTCTTGTCCCAAATGGCATTCATTGTTTTGGTGGAATATGGGGTTTTCTCTTCAAAGTTGATTTTGACTTAAAATGTCCAAAGAGACAAAGCACACATATTTCCAGCAATACAGTAGCACCCTTCAGTTTTGGATACTCTCATCTCCTGTCTGTCAAGTTCTTCTACCAGGGGATTATTGAAAATGGACCATTTTTACAGCCCAAATTTGGAAATCAAGCCTCAGAATTTTTACTTTCAACTAGTAAACAATTATTTGGCTCTTCAATATCCTCTTCATCTTGTAATGAAGTATATACAAAGTGAGTGCTTTTATATTAGAGATAATTTCCATATTCTTTTACACTTCTTCTGTCTCACCTACCATCAAAAAAACTCTAGAATCGGTATTAAGATATTGGATCTGAGTCATCTTCTTGATTCCCTCAGTTCCTAGAAAAGTGTTTGGTACACAGCTGGTAATTAAGAAATTACTTTAAATACCTTAAATTAAATTACCTTAAATAAATTAATCAAATAAGTTTTTGATAAAAGAGAGGAGAACAAAACATAGTATAAACTTTATGCTTGATTTGGGAATAGACCAGAAATTTCTGGGGGAAAAAATGTCATAAAGAAAGTTCTGCAGGAAAGTCAAAGGGAAAAAAGGTTTTTAAAAAGGTGCTAACAGCAACTCTTTGAAAACAGAAACTATTGATTTTAATAAGGAAGAAAAAAGAAAAGTGTCTTGGAAGACCAAAATGGCTGCCCTGCAGAGTAATTCACTAACACAGAAAATGAACTTGCTTCAGTGACAGAATAGTAGCTAGGTTACTTCAAGATTTAGCAAAGAGGAGGATGTTAAAAAATTGTATGAAAACTAAAATCCTGGAATATCTGAAGCTAACTAATATTATTATGTACTCTGTAGTCATGTTCAGGTAAGATGGAAAGCAAAAAAAGATATGGAGCATACTCGGATGCAAGGGCTCAAGGAAGAAGACATATATCGGGCCTGATTATTCAATTCTTATGTTGTTTCTAGGTGGCACAGTGGCTAGAGCTCTGGACCTGAGTTCAAAATTAGCCTTAAATACTTACTACATATAGGACCTTGAGGATTTCACTTCACCTGTTTCCTTTAGTTTTCTTAACTGTAAAATGTGCGTGATGACAGCTCTTCCCTCTCAGGGCCATTTTGAGGATTGAATGAGATCTTATTTGTAAAGCACTTAGCAGAGGACCAGACACACACAGGTGAATGTTTCCTTCCTTTTTTCCTGCTTGCTCTTCCACAGCTCTTTGGGCTGACACGGGATGGAACACAAATAGGAGTTGAATCTGAAGTTCGAAATCTCTCACTGAAGACGAGCCCCTGGCAATCAATCAGTGGGTTTAAATCAGTCTTGAACTACATGATTCTGAAATAACTGTTAGCTCTTGTTGTTAAAATGCTATCGAGGTTAGGCTGGAAAAAGCAGGGCTAATGGGCAAGGTTTCACAGTAATAAAGAAAGACAAATGTTAGCCAAGTACTCAAGAGAAGAAAGAGGAGGAAGACCAAATTATATGTTGAAATGGCAATGATGATTTCTAAACAATTTCTAGAACATAAGACTTTTGACAAAAGAAGCCACAGTTATGAGTTAAACAGGGCTCATCTTAGATGGGTTACTTAGAAGAAAATAAGTCCCTTTCCTTTGTCACTAGGGAGATGAGATGTGCAGGTGAAGTATATGGCCTAAGATGAGAGTGAAGGGCACACTAGTTTCTCAACCTATGATTTTTTCAACAACGTGTCACAAGAGAGAAATGATGATACAATTAAATGGCTTTATAACTACTTGAAAACCTCTGAAGTCCTCCAATGGGCTGTTGTCAAACTGGAAAAAATAATATTATTATTCAACTTGAGGAAAACTTTTTGTTGAATGGACCCTAGGGATTAGTTTAACCTTTTTTTTTTGATCAATTATTGAGCTACAAGGCTAAAAGGGGCTCTCATCAGATGTGTTTCTGTCCCAAAATGCAAATGAAGAATTTAGCATGCTGGATGAATCAGGAAACAACAGGCCCAAAACAAACTAGAATGATGGATGTGTTGGATTGCATAACATGAAGTTAAGCAGAAATTAATTGCAAATAAAAGCTCTTATTCTGGAATTCAAATCATTAGTTTCCCAGGTAAAGCATATGGAGGTATGGCTAAATAGGAGGGGAAAATTCTGAATTTTGGTTTTTTTAATCTGATTGTGGCTATGTATGTATGTGCACTATAAGCTCAGTGTGAATCAAGAGTGTGATGGAGCAGTCTAAATGTGATAGAGCAAGCTAAATTCAGAAAGGAGTAAAATCTGGGCTGGGGACATGACAACAGGGCCAGAAAGAGATAATGAAGAAGGCTGGAATAAGTGAACTTCCATCCCACCTCAGGCATTTGCTAGATGCATGACCCTGGTCAAGTCACTTGATTTCTCTGAATGCCAATTTCCCCATTGAGAGTCTTATACCTGATGAGAATCCTGAGTCAGACCTATATAGTCCCTATGCTTACTTTGGGATGCCATCTGTTTCAAAGCTTTTCAATAAACTCTAGAGCATTAAAGGAATGATACAATGGTTGTAATGGAACATAAATCCATTAAATGGGGAGACAGGCAAAAACAATTTGGGATTTATAGAATGAAAGGAAAAATTTCATTTTCAGTTCCAGAGTTTTTGAGGGCAGGGTGGGATTGGCTGATGAGAGACACTCTCAAATATTTGAAGACTTGACAGGGAAAAAGAAAAACAGACTTTTTTTTCCTTGTCTCCAGAAGTCAGAATTAAGGTGGTCAATAGGTAGGTTTCAGTTTGATATCAGGGGAAAAGATTTTTGTAATAATTTTGTCTTTTCTAAAATAAATTTTTCTGCTTTGGATGGTGGAGCGTCCCCCAAAACTGAACTTTTTAAGCAGGATGTTATTGGGGATGAGTAGAAAGGATTGGGGTTCCCAGAAGGGGTGGAACTGGGGCCTGTCAGATTTCTTCTGAATCTTACATTCTGTAAAGGAATAAATACAGAGTATGGAGCCTGATATGATTCCATGATTCCCCAAACCCATCCAGTGAACAGAACTACACAGGGAGGACAAAAAAAAAAAAGGTTGACCTGCTTCATTTGCTCAAATCTAATCTTATTACAGTCCCAGCCCTGCTGTACAGTATCACCTTGGACAAGTCACAAACATCTCAATTCCTTCAAGATTTCCCCATTTTAAACCATCTCCTACTTTCCTCAAAATTATTGCAACTGCAATACAGATTATTAACTGCAAAAAAGAAGCTCAGAAATAGATGTTAGATTGTACATTCCATCATTTTCCATTGACCAGCTCCAAGGGGGCTTTCTACCATTGACATCCCTGTGCGTGAACAGAGGTCACTTTTGGAAGGTCACTGCAAGCTAGACCTCATTGACAAAGCTCCCAAGACCTCCCACGACTGTAGAATCTGACCTGACCTTGATTTTTTCCCATGTTCTTGACCTACAAATTGTAAGCAGAACCTGTTGCTCTCTTTGTGTGCTGGTAAAAAGCAAGTGCATGGAGGGAATGGGGAAGGAGGGATTTATGATTTTTAAAAGAATAAGTACAAGAGAGATTGGATATTTCCTCAATAAAGGAGTTCCACATTGAAAGAGAATTTTCAGTCAGTGAAATTTGTGGAAAAGGCATAGCTAAAACCTTACTTCTTTGCCATTTGGTTGAGAGAATAAAATTGGATGATGGGAAAGTCAGGGTTGACTCAAAATTTATTCATAATCATAGAGATTAAAATTTTCCATCACTTTCCAGGTTGCCCTATAATTTCAGATAGATATTGTCCCTTTATGAAGCCAGAAATTGAAAGGAGAAAAAAAACACAATTCTGAGAATATTCTGCATTTCAGAAAGGACCTAACTTTCATGTTCCCCAAAGAGCATTCCATTTCCCAGAAATGAAATTTAATACTAAAAATTCAGACTCAGAGAAATTAAACACCCAATACAAAGCCAATCTTTCAAAAGACTTTTTGGTCAAAGTAAAAACATTCTGATACAATGCCAAGTTTTATATGTGCACTTTAGAAGACAGGCATTGTAATAAAATCATTTCTGAAGTTTTGTGAACTTTAATGGTTCGAGCTTTTGCTTACCCTCCATTTAAAATATAAGAAAAGTGATTTCCAATGGACGTTAATTTTCATTTTTCTACATAGAATATCTCTTTGCTTTTTTCCTATTCAAATACACAGTCAATTTAAATTTCTAAGTTTACATTCAAAAGCAGCTTTTTAAAGAAAGACTAATTCTTATTGGTTTGAATTCAGGCCACCAATTGGCTTTGCTCTCAGTTATTCCCCACATAGTTACCTTCTATTTTGTGCAGCCTCTTCTAAACCTTAGCAGTGGTACTTATGAGAGCATCACCACTCCGACCCTTCTCTATCAAATCTTTGGGCTTTTAACATTTTAGCCATGTATCATGTTCAAATACCATTTATTCCCTGAAGACTCTCTTGAATGTGCCCAGGATACTAAGATGCAGATTTCCCCCATGTTACAGACTATTTTATATTATATCCTAATTGACTTTCATATTTATCTGTTAAAAAAAAAGAAAAAAAAGGAAAAATATCATAATTATACTAGACTGGAAGTCTCATGAAGTCATAGAACTGTCTCCTCTCAACAAGTCTAAGTCTTTCTTCCGTTACCTGCATGTAAAATTCAATTTAAGAAATCATGAGAATGAATATATGAAAACTTAACCCATTGTTTTCAATATCACTTACAGGTGGACTAGATTCAATCATTTATTTCTTCTCCCTCTGAATGCTCCCAGTTTATGGGAGCAGACTAAGGAATGTTTTCCCGAAGGAGGCTGGGATGCCTTTGAGATGGATACAGAAACAAGATTTATCTCCCTTCCAAATTCTAAACAAGAGGCGAGGAAGCTCCATTTTAAAAAGTACTGAATGAAACAAGTATAGCTTTTTGTTCTCATGCATGTTTGCAAGGAAGGGACATTGAAAGTCCATCTCAATTGTTCTGTTTTCCCCACAATGAACAAAGGCTCCAGAGTCTTGGGGTTTTTGATAGAGTTGCATCTCCTCCCAAGCTTTTGCTTTGATGACACTTACTGTAGTGTCACCTGCCAGTGGAATGGACCCATCTGTCACAGCTCTTAGGCAAAGAACATGGAGTCAGCGGGAATCTCCCAGACTGGCCACGGAGATCCTCACTGGGAGATCAGGCTCCATCCTGGGCATCAGTGCAATGAGTGATGCCAAAGGCATCAAGTTTGGGCATCTATGGGTCCCCTGGCTCCTAATCCCCCAAAACATCCATTTAGGGAGATAGTAGACTCCACAGCACTTCTGCATGTAGACTGTGCCTTTACATTAAAAGCTCAATTTGTAAACATTAAAATGCACACACACAATTCTCTGTGTAGGCTCCATGGCTGGGTAGAAATTGCATCACTCCTTTGTTTTGAGTGCACCATTTCATGTGTCATCTAGACTAGAAGAGAAACAAATGCTACTTTGGTCTCCTAAGATGCGAGCTGCCGTATTGTTACATATCACTCCGGTGTTGTTCATTTCTATCAGGCATTTTTAATCTCAGATCACTTAATATGCAGTAAAATGAGCATTCGTTTTATTAAAAATTAACAAGCAATTGCCTTATTCCAATGAACAAATTGTTCATAATGCTGAGTATTCTGCATTTTTTGATTACTATAATGAACCGAGTCAGGGAAAGAGAAGAAAAAAATGGGCAGACTTCAGAAAAGTCCCAATTAAGATCGCAGTCCAGACCCCACTCGTGGCCATATTGGGTTCTTCCACATTTGCCTGGAGGCTTCATGCACAGGAAGGTAAAGAATTAAAGGTCTTGCATCCCCACTTGGCAGAGGGCTCAAGACAAGAAGATTCAAATTATATACAGCTGTGATCAAATGATGAAGCATGAGAAAAACCCATCCCTAGAGAGTCACTGTCCAAGAGGATTCACAAATGACATCTCCAGGTGAAGATGCTATCTCCTTGTTGGAAGGTCCCTGACATCATCCACCCCTGGATCTCCTCTTCTCATCGCTATACTAACGTCACCCTCTCCCTGCAGACCAGTTACTTCTGTGACTGCCTTCCCCTTCTGTAAATCAGGAGATCCTCAGGGTTTGAGTGCCATTTATCCTTGTCTTCTGAATGTCTGGCAAAATCCATTATCTACAGTGAGTGTGCGTGTGTGTGTGTGTCTGTGTGTATAATGAACTTGTGTGTTAATTAAAGGCAGGAACTTTTCCTCCTTTCTTTTTATTTCTATGATATTTAACATTGTATTAAGTATACTGTAGATGCATAATTATTACTTCATGAGAACATTTTAAATATGAAATCTTTGCATTCAGGATGGATACCCTACAGACTACAAGCTCTGTGAGTCAGAGATCTCGTTCTTGCACTCCTCACTGCCAAGTCCATTGAAATCTGTAGTAAAGGAAGGAAAGGACTTTAAAAAAGGGGAACTCTTGGGAAATTGTGTGTGAAATGTAAGTACTTTATCTGTCTACACAAGGGCGCACCTAGCCAAAGCAGAAGTGAGGCAGTGAGGACGCTGATTCTCTTCAGCTCTGACCTACTTCTCACGAGACAATGAGTTCTTTAGAGAAACTGTGTCCCCCCTTTGGGCTTCAGCTTCTTTTTTTATAAAATGATGATGATAAAATGTATGAAATGTCCTGGAAGTTTCCTTCCAGCTCTGTTATTTCTAAAATACAATAGATGGCCCAGAGGATGGACGCCTGTATTTGAAATACAAATCTAGCCCACTTTTTAACTGTGTGACCAGAAGCAAGTCATCTGAGCTCTCTCCGCCTTCCTTTCTCATCTATAAAATAGAAATAATAATAGCATTGACCTACCTGGTTGTTGTGAGGACAAAATGTGTAAATAGCCTGGCAAAATGTAAAATGCCACATAAATGTCTGCTATTATTGGATATTTCTCTGTGTACCTGTTTCTGCTTTTGTGACTCTCTCGGTGTCTCTTTTTTTCTCACTCTCAATCTCTCTCTATTTCTCTCCTGACCATTTACTCTTTCCAACACTATGGTCCAGAAGGGAATATATCTGAGGTTCCCCAGGGGGCTCAACTTATCCCTTTAAAGTAGTTTCACTGCTGAGAGAATCTGACTGAATTTGTGAGGCTGTCAAAACCAGCAAAACCATAACTCAAAGAAGTACTTTCTGCAGTCCAAAATGTGTATCCTTGTGTACCCAGAAGAATAACCCAAACACTTCAAATCGGCTTCTTAACCCAGTAGGAGCTGCCAGAGGCCTGTTCTTTTCCAAACAGGTTACCCAAGGTTTCAATGACCTTGGAAGGCTTCTGGGATGTTGCTTGTTTAAATAAGTGCCAAAGTTTCCAGAATGCTTTCTCAAATGCATTAAGCCAAACTCTGCTGTTTATCATCAGACAGCTGTTTGGAAACCATTTCATAATATAATGCATCAAATATATGATGCACACACAATTCATATACGCCTCATACCTGTCTCATCATATCCCATGGCAGTATGGGGAATAGGACATCCATCTGAAATCCAGGTTTTTGCTTGGGAGACACATTGAGAAACTCGGTACAACTGCATAGCTAATGATTTTTAGAAATCCCCTTGTTTCTATATTTCTCATATGTAATAAGATGAGCGAATACCTTATAATCAGGAGACAAAATATGGCGTTTAGCATTATGACCTGCCAAACTGTATGGCTCAAAAGAACATGTCAGGGAAGTTACTGCAATACATGTCTAATCAAGGTTACAGATTCCTATTTCTTCTCTAGAAAAAAAAATAGCTATGTCTGGTTCTGTCTGGACAGAAAGTTCAAGGATAGTTGACAAGGTAAGAGCAGGACCACCAGCTCTCGGGTACTGATCCATCTTTGATGCCTTTCTGAGATGTCAATCCAGACTCAGGTTTTGCTGGGTAAGAATTGGAGTGCCTCAATCTGTCTTTTGTCATTGTTTGTTTTTCTTTTGTACCCAACTCTTTGTCACCACATTTGGGATTTTGGGGGCTTTTGTCATTTGCTTTTCCAGTTCATTTTACAGATAAGAAAAATGAGGCAGCAGGATGAAGTCACTTGCCCAGAGACACACTAATCAGTGTCTGAAGCTGGATTCAAACTCAGGAAGATAAGTCCTCTTGACTCTTGGGCTGGTGATCCATCCATTGAACCCCTTAGCTGCCCCTTGGGATCTCTCAAGAGGACTGATATTCCCTATTCTGAGCACCTTGATTATGAAGGATTTGAATTCAGGGACTTGGTTATAAATGCACATTTTTCCTTATTATTAGTTGTTCATTGTTGCTAATAGCTAAGTAATGTCATGGATGGAGTGCTAGGACTGAAGTCAGAGAGACCTATTCAAGCCTCAAGGACATTCATCAACTTGGTGATCTTGGACAAATCTATCTGAGTTCCTAATATGTATAATGGAGATCATAATAGCACCTACTTTCAAGAATCTTTGTAAAGATAAAATGTGATAATATTCCTAAAGCACTTTGCAAATTTTAAAATATCTAAATGGTAATTAATGGCCATTTGTTTTTGTGTTCTATTTGTGGTCAGAGACAAAATTGCACCATGGTTAGATAGCTGGTCTCAGAGCCAGGAAGACCTGGTTTCAAGGCCACGGGCCAAGACATTTCACTTCTTGGGCCCTTGTTGGAGAGAAGTTGCCGGCCAATGAGGGCACTTCCTCTCCTTTGCCAATGAAATCCACAGGCAGTCTCATTCTTTGTAATGAGAACAATAATAACTCATATTTTCATACCATTTTTGAGGTTTATAAGACATTTTCCCATCAATTTTTAGGGAGGAATGGAGCAGATATTATCCCTAAATATAACAAACATAGATACCATGCACATTTTATATATAAAGAAACTGAAGTAGAAAGAAATGAGTTGACTGATTAGTTAAGAGGTGTTAGACCTGAGGACTGAAATCAGATTTCCTAGAAAAACACCTCTGACTTCACTCCTTAATGATACATTGAATTATAAGCATTTCCCTTTGCCTTCATTGTGCTCAGAAGGCCAAGTTCATGGCTGCCAAGAAGGCTGGTGTTCATGACACTAGAGACCTGATTGGAACTCATCTAACAAATGTGAACAGAGACCACATCTGAGGAAAGCTACAGCAATGCTACTGAACATTATTTGTTCCACAGTGACCTGAGAGCCCAGATGCCAGGAGCTATGGTGGTTCCAAGGGTCCTTCTTCATGCATATTCTTGGAACAAGTCTGTTCACTAGGGTTATAGAAGTTTCAATTGACTTACATGTCTCACTATCTAGATTGGGTTCCTTGAGAACAGTCTGAGTTTGTCTCTCTGTCTCTTTGTCTGTCTGTCTCTGTCTCAGTCCGTCTCTCTCTGTATCTGTTTCTCTGTCTCTCTGTTACTTTCCTTAACTTTTTTCAATTTGTCTTCCAGTCTCATAACACAATTGAAGATCTTCTCCAATATTTTCAATGATCTCTTAATTGGCAAAATCGATGGCCTTTCAGAACCCCAAAACTTCTTGTCCTTTTCAACCTTTGATATTATGGTCAGCATCCTCTCCCCTGATGTACTTTCTTGTTTCTGGCTCTTCATTTCACTGTTTCCTCTTGTTTTCTACCTATCTACCTACGAACTACTTCTTGTCAATTATCTTTGCTGACTTATTCATATCACAGCTCCTAACTGCTTCATCCTGGTCCTTTTATTATTTTTTATATTATTCCTTGATTACTGCATCAGATGCCATGGATTTAATTATCATTTCTATGCATTTGCTTTCTATATATATATATATTAAGCTCAAGTCTCTCTCTTGAGCTCCTGTCACAACATCATCAAATGCCTATTGGATATTTCCAACAAGATGTCATTTGGACATCTCACAATAATTGAGCTCATTATCTTTTCTTCCAAAATGCTTTCCAAAAGTCCTTCTTCCAAATATTCTTATATATCTTGAGGGAACTACCAATATCCCAAATCTAGGTTTAAAACCTAGGTTCCCACTCTCCCTCATCCAAATATCTAATCCAGTAAATTAATCAATCAACAAATATTTTTAAAATATTTATGATGTGTCAGTACTATGCTAAATGGTGTACATAAAAAAGCCACAAAAAAAAGTCCAGTTCCTATTCTCAAAGATTAACATTCTAGTGGAGGAGGAGGAGGAGGAGAAGAAAGAACAGAGAGAGGGAGGAGAGAGAGAGAGAGAGAGAGAGAGAGAGAGAGAGAGAGAGAGAGAGAGAGGAGAGAACAGAGAGACAACAGAGAGAGAGACAGAGAGAGGAGAGAACAGAAAAAGAGAGGAGAGAGAGAACAGAGAGAGACAGAGAACACACACACACAGAGAGAGAGAGAGAGAGAGCAATATAAAGGCTAAATAGGAAGTAATTAGAAGAGAGAAGGCATTAAAATTAAGACGGTTTAGGAATGGCTTCTTGTAGGAGACAGAATTTTAACTAGGACTTAAAGAAAACCAGGGAAATCAATAGGTAGGATGAAAAGGGAGAACATTTCAAGCATGGAGGATGACTAAATAAATTCCCAAGAGTGGAGAAATGCAGTGTCTTATTTGTAGAACAGAAAAGAGGCCATTGCTATCGGATCAATGATTTTGTGGCAGCAGAGAATAACAGGCAAATTGGCTGCAGAGTAGGAGAGGGTTATTTCAAGAAGCGCTTTGAATGTCAATCTTGGAAGTCTGCATTTGATCTTGGAGAGAATATGAAGCTCCTGTTTATGGAATTGGAGAATGGGGTGTTTTTTTTTTTTTTGGAAAATTACTTTGGGGGCAGAATGAAGGCTAGAGTAGGAAGAAGAATGTAGAAAGCAGACCCATTAGCAGGCTATCAGAATAATCTAAGTATGAGGCAGCAGAGGTCTCTACCTCAGTGGGAGCAGTGTTAGAAGAGAGAAAATGTGTATATTTGAGAAATATTGCAAAGGTGAAACCGACAGACAACAGAATGAATATGGAGGCTGAGAGATGCTGAAGAGTTAAGTGTAACACCTAGGTAAGTTTGAGGGACTGGAAACACACTACTGCCTTCTGCAGTAATAGAGAAGGCAAGAGGTAGGGAGGGTTTAGGGGAAACATAATGAATTCAATTTTGGACATGTTGAATTTAAGATGTCAGAATCTAGTTCCAGTTTCTGAAATGGAGTTGGAAATGTTTTGGATAGATAGAGATTGGAGGATAGCAAAGAGGTTAGGGCAGGGTAGGAAAATCATCATAATAGAGATGATAATTCAATATGGAAGCTGAAGAGATCACTAAATGAAATAATATAGAGGAAGAAGAGAAAAAGCCCAAGGACAGAACTCTAAGGGACACCTACAGTTAGAGACATGATCTGCATGAGGATCCATTAAATAGACTGAGAAGAATCGATCTGGTGGTAGATAGGAGGAAAATCAGGAGATAGTAGTATCTTGAAAATGGAGAGAGTAGTAGGATTAACAGAGTCCAAGGCTGTGAGAGATTCAAAAAAAAATGAGGACTGAGGAAAAGTCATTAGGTTCTATAATTAAGGGATCACTGATGACTCTGGAGTTTCAGTAGAATGATTAAGTTAGAATTCTAATTGTAAAAGGTTAAAAAGTGAGTGAGATGAGAGAGTGTGGAAGCATCTATTATAGTCAGATTTTCAAGGAGTTTAGCTGCAAAGTACAGAAGAGATACAAGACAAGAATTATAGAGTATAAAAGGAATAAGTGAAGCTTAATTATAGGTAGTAGGAAATGAATCTGAAGATAGGAAGAAATTGAAAATAAGTGATAGAGTAGAGATGAAAGAGATTATAACCCACTGGAGGAGACAGGATAAAATGGGTCACTTGAGCAGGTAGAGGGGATAACCTTGATATGAAATAAGGTCATTTAATCATGTGAGACAGGGATTATGGAGTAGACAGTGGCAGAAGGTAACTGAGTAATGAAAGATAAGAAAGAAGGAAGAAAAGGGAATTCTCAGCAACTGGCCTCTATTTTTATTATTATAATTATTTATAAAATATGAGGCAAAGTTTTCAGCTGCAGAAGGTAGGACTCATAGAAGGTATGAGGAGGGATGAGGAAGTTTGGAAGAGCTATGGTGAATAGTATAATACTTTTATAATATGGGTATAAAAGGATTTCCTAGCAGAAGTAAGGGTTGATTTGAAGTTGTATAACTTAATTTTTTATTGGATCCCATCAGAAAAGTCGTATGATTTTTCCTAGCTTTGTTCACTAGCAAGCATGTGAGAGAGAAGGTAGATGGTATGAGAGGTCCAAGGCTGAGGGTTGGCAGGGAATAAGTGGTAAAGTGATAAAGAAGATAGAGGTTCAAAAGAAGATAATATATAGTTGAATGGGTTTACTAACAGGTCAAGATGAGGAGAAAGAGGAGAAGGTGACTAAGACACAGGGGATGACCTAGGAAAGAATGAGGATTCATAGATTTGGGAGTCAGGTGTCAAAACTCGTCCTATATATCAGCATATTATCTCTTGAATTGCTTCCCTTCTCTCTCCTAAATGTCTGCTTCAAGACCACATGAACTCTCTATTGGCAAACGAGAAAAGCTGCCAAAAGAGCTTTCTTTCCTCATCTCCTTTCATTCAAATTTCTATTCCATAGAGCTGTAACTGGGTTTTTTTCCTAAAACGGAGGTCTCACCATGTCAAGTCCCTATTCAACAACTTCTAAGTTGCCCCTAATGCATTGGCTCTTAATGTGTTTTGTGTTATAGATTCCTTTGGCAAGTCAGTGAAATCTATTGATTCTTTCTTTGAAGAATGATTCTGTTAATGAATAAAATAAACAACATTTGTTTATAAAGGAAATTGATGGTATTGAGATAAAGATGCATTTTTCTTATCCAAGTTCACGAAGGAGTAAATGAAAGAGGAGGAGGAGGAGGAAAAAGAGGAAAAATGATGAAGAAGAAATAGGAGGAGAAGAAAGAAAAGGAGAAAAAGGAAGAAGAGGAGGAGGAGGAGAAAGAGGAGGAAGAAGAAGAAAGAAAAGGAAAAGAAGGAAGAGGAGGAGGAGAAAAAGAAGAGATTCTTCCTGCCCCAACTCCATTTGCAGGTATATGGCTAAATGAAATTAAAGAGTAGGTAACTGAGTAGGAAAGTTCTCACATAAGTACTTAACAAAATACAGATTTTCTATCTCATCATCCAAATCACTACTCTAACATATCCTTATAAATTCTTATTAAGTTTTTCTAAATCAAACTTAATAACAATAATAACTACCATTACTATGATGATGATTATTATTATTTTATAAATGAGGAAACAAGCTAACATTGATTTGCCCATCACCCAACTGTGGAGTGTTAAAGGCAGGATATGAGTTCAGGTCTTTCTGATTCCATGTTCAAAGGTCCATGTCTCCTGGGATTGCCCAACTTCTGACATTCTCCATGATTAAGAAACACTTTATGATCTTTCTTTCAGGGACATCAGTTCCACCATTGGTTTTCTGCTATTTTTACTTCTCTTCCTACAAAGCCATCAAGTTAACATACATTTATTAAGCACCTATTATATATCAATCCCTGTGGGCAAGTGCTGATGACAAAAAGTTCTTGAGAAGATTAAGTGATGACATCAGCTCTGATGGATGTAGCTCTTTTCACAATGTGGTGATTCAGGCCAATTTCAAAAGACTTGTGATAAGAGAGTCATCTGCATCCAAAGACAGGACTACAGAGACTGAATTTGGATCACAACATAGTATTTTCACTTTTTTGTTTTGTTTTTTCTTTCATATTTTTTTCCTTTTTGATCTGATTTTTCTTGTGCAGAATGATAATTGTGGAAATATGTTTAGAAAAATTGCACATGTTTAAACTATATTGGATTGCTTGCTATCTAGGGAAGAAGATGGGAGAAGGGAGGGAGAAAAATTTGGAACACAAGGATTTGTAAGGATGAATGTTAAAAATTATCTATGTATTTTGAAAATAAAAAGCTACTGTAATTTAAAAAAAAAGAAAAAAGTTTTTGGGATCCCATTAAGGTCATCTGTTTGGCAAAATGTAGAGTTTATATCATCTACCTCTTGATTTTGCTAGGAGTGCATGGGGCATTCTGGCTCACCCATTTCTGGCTTCAAAAAAAATTACCAAACACCAAATAATGTTCTCTTGGAGGATGCTTATAGCTATCACTTTATTTTGGAAAGTAGTGGTTCACTTTTCCTGTTCTTTTTCCTGTAGAATTTATCCAAATCATATTCATAAAAGCAAGCTTCACTTTTGTAGTATCTTTTAAATTCTTATACCCCATTTCCCATAATTTCTCAATAGTCTTCCAATAGTGGACAGTCTGGATGAGAATCCATTAATTCAATTGTCAATGCAACTGAATATCAAATTCCAAGAAAAAGCCAGGATATGAGGGAAGGGAGGGGAGGTTCCCTTGGCCAAGCAAATCTACTTGGATAAGTCTAATGATATGTCTATCTGGATATTTCTACTGGATTGAGCAATTGATATACTCAAAAAACATTGGAATCATCTATTCATATAGTCTCAAGAGATGTTTCTGATCCCATACTTATATATTTAGTGTCCATTTTCACCAACTTAAATGAATAGCTATGAACATAGTGAGACTTAGGCACAAAGTTCATAGAATATTGGACTTAAGATCCAAAAAGTTATTGGACTTATTATGCCAAATCCTGCATTAGGTACTTAATAGCTGCATGAACTCAGGTACATCACATAATCTCTCTCAGCCTATTTCCTACTCTGTAAAATATCTACCTAACAAGATAAAGACAAAATGCAATGATATTTGAAAAGAGCTTTGTAAATATTAAAATGTTATATGAATACTCAGTAGTAGTAGTTATTGCCATCATTGTCTTCATCATCATTGTCATTGTAGCAGGAGCAGGAGTAATAGAAGTAGTAGCAGCAGCAGTAGTATAAAAAGAGGAGAAGGAGCAGCAGCAGAAGAAATTGTAGGAATATAATAAAGTTCAATGAATTCAGAAGCCAGTCAATATATAAAATAATGGGAATAATTATTATTAAGATACGATTAAATAAAATCTCTTGAAATATCATCATTCATCTCTAAATTCCAGATATAACATTGATTTTTAAAATGTTAATAATAAAACTTGTCATAGATTTTGTATTCCAATACTCATCATTTCCAAGCTACATGGAACAAAAGGCTTTCAAAATATAAAGACCTAGAGAAAGAAATTAAACTTATATTAAAAAAAAGAATGATGTAGATATTAATTTCATCATTCTGACAGTTATTTTAAAGAAGTTTGTCATAAGCCTACTGAGTGAAAAGTTACCTCCAAATACTTTTACTCAATGATTAATAAAACAGAATAGTAATTTTAAATCCCATCTCCATTGTCCATGGAATGTTTACTAAAAGAAAACCAGTAGGCTAACAACTTCTCCTATTTCTTTCTAAATGTCATCAAGCAAGATAAAAAGAAAGAAAACATTGTTAATACAATAAAACACTAGCAATCAATGACATTTCTTTACTGATTTCTGGTTTAAAAAATTCAGTCTTTAGGAAAAGCTGAGGAAATGACATACCACTTTTAATTCAAACAAATTAGCCAATTCCTTCACTTTGTGATGGACAGCATTTGGATAATTCTTCTGCCTAGAATCATGTGATTCAAGAGAATGAGTTCTTTTTAAAAAAAAATCAATCATCCTATGTCCATATATACCATGGCTTCAGATTCTAAAATCTATACTATTTATACTATTTTTCCACATTTACAGTCACTGATAATTGAGTTCAAAATACAATTATATCTCAAAGCTAGCATGGTTTTAATTGACACTTATTTAAAATATTTGGGATGATTTCATCCATTATTTTACGAAAGCATTGGCCCCATTAAGGGCTCATTATGATGTTTCTAGAAATAATCTAAATCATAGGATAAAATTAATCCCTTTTCTTTGCTAATCTACCATGGTTTCAAATACCATGTTTATAAATGTTTATATCATCTAATACTGGATTAGATAGTAGGGGGGAAGGAAAAAAGCATTAATTAAGCAATTACTATGAACTAGTCTTTCTGCTGTGTTGTATAAATATTATCACATTTGTCCTCACAACAATGCTGTGAGGAAAGTGCTATTAATAGCATCATTTCATAATTGGGGAAACTGAGTCAGACTGCCATTAAGCTTGCCCAGGATCACATAGCTAGCAAGAGTCTGAGGCTAGTTTGAATTCAGACGTTCTTGACTTTCTGACAAAAACAATTTCATTTCACAAAAATCCTTATAAATGCAACTGTGAAAAGACATGAGAATTTGTAACACACTGTACACGCATGATTTTATTTGGTTCTCATCATGATTCTGAATATTGAAATACATAGTTTACAAAGAAGGAATGTCTTTGGCTGAACCTACTTGATTTGATAGTTTTCACAGCTAATGTATGTATGAAGTAAAATTCAAATCACTTCACAATCAGCCAGTCAGCAAGTATTTGTGAGATGAATTCTCTCTCAGCCCTAAGTGATGAACGTAACGGGAAAAAAAAAGCAGCAATAATCATCCTCACAAGGAGATCACAATCTAGTTGGGTGGAAGAGACAACGTGCAAATGATTATGAAAAAACAAAATATATACAAGATAAGGCATCATATAAGGAAGGCATTGGCACTATGGAGCCTAAAGAAAGACTTTCTGTACAAGGTGAATTTTATATATTTGATCCTGGACGTAATAGGATTTTTAAAAATTGGCTGGGACTTTTTGTGAGTTTTTTTTTTTTTTTTGCTTTGGAGGGGAGAAGGAAACTTATATGAAATACATTCCAAGAAGGAATCAGTAGGTCTTTGTGATGGATTGAATGGAAGGGGGATAGAGGTGGTAAAAGACAATGAGGAGTTGAGAATTTAGGTGAGAAAGAAATGACGCTGTCCCCAGCTCCTTAACACCCCATATCTTTTGGCCTTTTTGGCAAAAGTTGATCTCCAAAAGATCTGACCACTTGACTTCTCCTCTTCCAAACTCTCTGCAATTTGGATTCTGAGCTCATTATCATTTAACAAAAACTGCCTTCTTCAAAGTTACCAATCATCTCTTTTTGCAATAATCTCTTAATTGCCTGAGCTAAAGATCTGTTCAAAACCTGCATCCATCTAAATTTTCACATCTTCTTGTCTTTCTTGTCTTCTTCCTTCTAAGATTTCAGGACACTGCTCTTTCTTTGTTCTCCTATTTATATAACCATTCCTTCTCTGTCTCCTTTGCTGGATCCTCACCCAGGGCTGAGAATTAGAAGGACATAATTGGTGACAGAATAAAAGGGAAAGGGACTCCAGAGGAAAAGATAGTTGAGCTGGTTCCCCAAAGTGTCAAGATGGGAAAAAAGAGAAGAGTGTAATCAGTGCATTGGTGAGAGCCTGAGAATATTTGAATAGTACAAGGAATTACAAATCAGTAAGATTTTAAAATATAAAGTCTGGTGGAAGTGTCTAAGGGCAGAGACATAGACACACACACATGTATGCATGTACACACAGAAATATGAGATGGTTTGGGTAACTACAAGTAGCTCAATAGCATAATCAAGTCAGGTGTGGAAGGATGATAACTGCATTGGTCGAAGGAGTGCATTATACACATTGACAATATCACAGATCTGAAATATTACCATTTGGGTCTACACATATGTTATTTGCTTATCACATACTTCTCTATTATTAAATTGAAAGATTAAAGCTCTTTTGATATCTTCAGATACCTAATTTTTTCATAACCCGAACACTCATCATATCATATTTCTAAAAAAAAAAAAAAACAGTTGTCCAAAAAGGAGGAAATTTCCTTCAGGTTTTTTTTTTAGTAATTGGGTCTTTGTCTATAGGATCAACTTTTACTCTATGCTATTGTAGACATAATTTTCTAATAATTAACCTAAACACTTGTCTTTTAGTTTTATAATTATTCTTAGATTGTCATGAAAAATAAAATCATCTCTTTCCAAAACTTGGATATACTCCAGCAAAAATAAAAAATTGGCATCTTTCCCAACCCTTTGCTCACATACTCCATTTTTCCTGAATACATAGGTGAATGATCCTTTTTTTCTTCCTCAGTGTTGTGTTAACCCATATAGCTGATAGTCACAGGCAGTGGTCTGGTATTTATAACAGGTAGAAGAATAAAGGGATGGGAATGAAACATTCTGGTGCTTTTATGAAGGAGTCAATAACCACTAATGATATTCAATAGCTTATTTAGCTAGAAATGATCATATTTTCCTGAATGCATAATTGAGATACAAGCATATAACTGGCTCAGACATCAGAGCTGATCACAGGCAGAAGAGACAATAGAAAAACCAGTCCTACATTCTCTTTGCTATTTCTATGACTACACAACTGATGGAAAAAGAGATTACCAATCACTTGACCAACCTTGATATTAAATTGCTCATTATGAAAAAAAATAATATCACATTAGTTTCAAAACTAAAAATCTTCTGGATCAAATTTAGGAATATGAGACATCTGATTCCAAATTCCCTGAAGTGTGTTCAGTGCTTTCTGACTTCATTGCTATATAAAGAGCATAAAATAAGTTCTTCAGATCATTGATTAAAAATGAGAGGATGAAGTCTGAAAAAATTAATGGATCCTCAAGTCTCTTCTTCTCTTCTAAGTATTATATTCACCAGCATTGGCCCGATACTGTCATCTACAACTTCTGTACAACCTACTGTTGAAGCAATACAAAGTTTCTCTCCTTAAATGTATAACTATAAATTGAACGCATGATGTGATATACATGAAGGTTATTTGAAACAAGGTTATTTGACTAAATCTATCATCTAATTGATGAGGAAAAGTGTCTATCTGTCTCATTTAAACCTACATCATCTAAATGTTAAATGAACTGCCTAGGAAGGTAGTGAATCCCTTAACACAAGGTCTTTTGAGCTAAAACTGAGTAAAAGATGAGGATTTTGTAAAGATGAGATTGCTTGGTTATATGGTGAATTCTATACCCTCTGAATTTTTTTTTTAACTCTAGTGTTTGTAACTACAACAACATGGGTGGGACCCAACTTTAGAACCAGAAAAATCTGGATTCAAATCTTGCTGTTTAACATACTGCCTTTGTAACCCTAGAAAAGTCACTTAGCATTTTAGCTCTCTAGACAAAACTCTAAGATGATAATTTGTAGGAAAAATCCTAACCTTCATTGATAAAAGGACTTCCTTCACCCACAAGTTCCATACTCAAATGCAATCATAAGTCTAATCCCTTTCCTATTATGTGACTTTTCCCTTTCCTATTTTTAAATCCCCAGTGGCTCTAAAACTCATTATTTAAATTTCATCTGCAGTCATAATGGACTTTCCACAAGATAAGTATTCTGGAAAAGCTGCATGTCAAGCATGGTAGGAAGGAAGGGGGACTCGTAGGGGCTCTGTCATATCTATTAATTCAAAGTCTTTTTATTGTTACTACCTGATCTGCAGTTAGACCTACCCGTATAATCATTGAAAGGTAATTCAAAGGTCTATGACCGATTTGTTCTTCTAGACAATGGCAATGGTGTCTTGCTAGATGACCATCAATAGTCATCACTACAGATCTCTTTTTATCCTAAAATCCGATAATCTGCTCCTTTTTAATATTTTCTTACTTGTCTAACCTATCTGATCTATTAGTAATTAAGTGACATATAAATAGATACTTTCATGCTTTTGAGATTCATTAGTATTCAAAGGAACATTTTATAATTATGAATAAAAGCTTTGATTTTAAATATTGCTTTGAAATTGGGAGGAGGAGGAATGCTTTACAAATAACTTATTTTATCTTTACAACTTTGGGAGGAAGGTATTATTATTTTCTCCTTTACAGATGAGAACAAGTGGTTAATGAACATGCCCAGAATCCAACAGATTATAAGTATTTGAAACCAGATTTGAAATCAGATCTTCACAAACCTGCTCAGCCTTTTATGTACTGTATTGTGATGTTTCCACTAAAGGCCCCCTAGTGGTCTGACAGAGAGTAAAAATCTTTCTCAGTGATTAAGGGATTGTACTTGACTCAGCCACAGATAATATCCAACATTATCTGAGACCAAATTGGTCCTGACAGCATTATCTCCATTTCCACAGTATTTACTGAGTCAAAGTAAGTGCATTGTCCTTGAAATTTCTGTTGGATCAAGTACATTTCCTTTAAAAACAGAATATGTAAACCTGTCAAAGTCCACATTATCTCATGGTTTTTGAATTAAGAAAAAGACAGAGTAGAAAGAAATTTCCCCAAATGATAGACAAAGAAAGGCAATAGGACATGGTACTTTATGATTTTTTTTCTTTTTCAATATTTCATATTTATATGTCTATATATGCACATATATGTGCATATACCTATAAATGCATATATATATTTTTAACAAGAAAGTTAAAGCCATGAGAGTATTCTTTAAATAGACATCATAAAATATTTATCATAGAATAGTGTTGAGAAATTCACATTTGTCATCAGGTTTTTGCAAAAAGTAGCCTCATATACATTCATATTTGAATGTACAAAAGCATGATAGCACTGATTTCAAAACAAACAAACAAAAAACAACAAAACATTGAATTTAGATTGTTCCTAATATACAATTGATAACCAATTCACCCAATGAAAACTGGACAGAACAGTCAAAAAGATAAGTTATAGAGTTAATAGAACAAAAAAGGGCTAAGTCGACTGAATATTTTTCATTGAATAAATTGGTTGTGTTCATTCATTCACCTATTCTATCAACAACTACTATTAAGCACCTGCTATGCAAAGATACTGTGCTAAGATGCCTGGACAGACTAGGGCATTGACTCTACCATCATTATGTCAAAGTACCACAGTCACAGTCATATTAATTTGAAAGAATTCCATGAATTAGGGGAAATAATTCATATTTACTCAGATGCTTGGACTACAAGTTAAAAACAAATAAATAATATAAACTGAGGAGTTAAATAAGCAATCCCTTCTTCCCTGAATGAAAATCAAATAGGCAGCATTATTGTAAACATATTTACAAACGTATAACTATGTGATGTTGATCTAATTTACAGTTGATCAATAATTTAAGAAAGGCAAGAACAGAATACAACAGTTCCCTGGCAAGTATCATTACAACAACCTCTGAAAATTAGAAAACATTTGAATTGTTCTTTAAGACTCAGTGCTAAGTAAGATTCATTGTTCATTAGCATAAGGGATGCTTGGAAACAATAAGAAAATGATTTTTTTTCCCTTAACAGAACTCTCTGTGATCCAAAGGAAATTTTCCTTGTTACTATATTTTAAAAATATATGGCAATGGTATGATATGAAAGAAAAAGAGAAAAAAAACATAATACAATTGTGAAATATTGAAACCAATTATATAACAGAAGAGGGCTTGGAAGAATGTTGATGGAACCACTTTTTATTTATTTATATGATATAAATCATGAGTCCAGGATATATTAAAATGATTTTTTAAAAGGATTTCATCATTTCTCCATCATTACATGGTTAACATGAAATCTTCTAACCAAGAAGGCAGTCACTTTTTAACTAAGGCAAATGATATCTTAAATTACTGAAACTTAAAAGTATGAATAAAATTAATCTTCAAAACAATTAAATTTTATTTCATTTCCATCCTGCTTATAAAGAAAGGCAGAATGAAAATGGTAGGAATTTTAAAATATTTAACATTTAGTGGCTTATTCAGTTTAATGATTTTTTTTCGGGCTTCTCATCCTGTTTAAATATTTTTTTTAACTTGGTTGAGTAAAGAGTTAGTATCCTATATTATTAGCAACCAACAGAGAATCAGATAAAATTCTAAAAATAGATTAGTGATTAAACAATTCTTTATATGCTTGTCCATATATTTCCAACTTTTCCATCATCTTGCTAACACATCTTATCACCTAAACAGAGGTGAATAATGAAAATAACATCTATTTCCCTTACATCAGCTTATCTCCTGTCCACTTAAATAGGGAAAAAATGCCAAAATGATATTTCCATGAAAGTGAGTTATATACTATTCACAATGAATACCATATGATAAATCATTGGTGAAAATAAAATATAATGAATAGAAGTAATCACCATCATTTTTACCAACCTGGTATAGGCTGAGGTGCTAACACCACTGTGGGGAGATGCCTGGAGGCAGGAGCTGGCCTAGATACAGCCATGGCCACTTGGTTTGTCATTAAATGTGGTTTCTCATGTTCATGAAAGAATCCTGATTCCTCAGGATGTATCCAAGTAGAGTCCAGAGCAAATGTGTTATTTAAATATATCTGTCCAAGATAAAGTAAAAGGAATCTCTTAAGAAAATTGTCATAATATGCAAAATAGACACTTTCAGAGACATGTATTCAGTCCTGCCATGTAGTGGTTCAAAATAATGGCATTTCCAAGCATTACAAATCATGTAATTTTTGTAAAGATGTAGTTCTGGATGTAGTTAGAAAAAAGAATTGCTGTTTAATTACTGTAAATACATTATCTCCTACTGAGGATCTGTTAGACTTATCTATTCATTGAACAGCGAACAGAATTATGATAAATGGTCCCCACAAGTAATAGGTAGATACCTTTTTAAAGCAAGTACGGTTGAATATAGAAATCAAAGAAATAGGAAGTCAAAGAAATCTAAAAGTGATAAGCAACATTCCCAGTTGATAAAAAGGGATCCCACTGTAGCCAATTCACTATTTTCAGTGGTGTTATGAAGTCCTATGAGACATCAACAAGGAGATTCAGCCTGGCCATGAATTGGAATGAATTATTGAGATCTTTAGAGCTGTCCTTTCAGACTTTTGATTGTAGAAACAAAAATGGCTCTGCTATCCAGTCAAAATGGAAGTCAAGACATTAGGAAAAGTCTGGTATTTTTAGGCAAAACAGGTTAACAAAAGGCAAAATTCAGTTCCAAATATTCCTTTGCCACTGTGCTTTGTACACTGTCCAAGATAATAATCAATTTATGGCCTTACTTGTCATTGTCTAAACATAAACAACATCTGAATTTATTTGGGGGTGGCAGTGATTTTATTAATTACATGTAGAGAGTCACAAAAAGCTAATGAAGAAGGTGCTAGATGAAGATGCCAGAACCCTTGTCTGGATTCAAATTTTACATTTGGTTCTTATATTTGGGAGCATGGACACTTAGCCTATCACAGACCCTAGTGGCATCTAAAGGCATACAGTAAATTAGAGTTGATTTCTGTTTTGGTGGGAAAAGTCCCATACTTTAATATGTACACACATACATATATGCATATATGCATTCATGTGGGCATTATAGACAAGTAATGTTCCCTGATACTGACCCAGTCATTTTAAGTATTCTACAACATAAGACATTCAAATTCATACTTTCCAAAGAAGGAAAGAAGAAAAATCATAAAAGAGCAAATTCAAAATCTAGGAAAATGAAATGCCAATGAAAATAATGCAGTCATTGCCTTGAATTAAAAAAGTGAAACTTTGGGCTTTAATCCCTACAAAATATTAGTATTTTTAATAAGATATTCTTACTTTGCAAGGGTTTAAGTAGATGGTTGCTATGTTGCAATGATATATATATATATATATATACATATATTTATATGTACAATTAAAATTTATTGATCCAATTAAATTATTGGCATTTTTACCTTACAGTTGGGCATCCTCTTCTCTAGCCAACTTTTCCCTACTGGAGGTGGAAGAGCAGAAGTGTATACATGGGGAAAAATGGGGATCAAATCCAGATTAGAAGAGGGAGAAAATCCTATCACAGGTGATTGAGCTCCAAACATCCACTAAAAAACAAAATGACAGAAAAGGGAAATTGAAGTTTTTGTTTATTCTGACATAAATCCACAATGCTTGAGACTAAATAACTGCTGATTTATCTAGGGATCTTTGAGTCCAAAGACTATTTTTAAACTAAAAAGACATTTATATTTCAAAAGGTGATTGAAATATCAAATACATTTTCCCATTCTGCAGTGCTAAATGAGTACCACAATTCATGAACAGGGAGCATGGTGGTAAATATATTGGTTTAGTAACATTGCAAATAGATGTTGAGTAGTGCATACTTGAGTACTGATGAAAAACTAACTTCCAAGAATAAAGAAATCAGTACATAAATGATGAGGTTATGAACTACCCACCCTCTCCCAAAAAAGGATCATCAACTATAAGGAAAAGAGATGGTTAAATGCATTTTTCATTGTTGGATTGGCTTGATAAACATGAAAAAAACACTATATTTCATGACATTTCAAGATTAGTGACCGATTTCTCCCAATTTAAGGTAATAAAAGATCATCTTCTACCAAGTGAACTCTTCCCTTAATGACTCTTTTTTTCTCATTAAAAATAAGCTTAAGTGTTAAGGCTTAAAGTTTCTAAAGAAAGAGGCTTGCAAATATAACTACATTATCGAGTCTAGAATGACTATTAAGACCTAGAGCATATAACACAATGGTAAAAACAATTGGATATGAATAGCTCAAGGTGTTCAAAAAAGACTCTTATAAATACATAATTAAATCCTTTTTAGTAATTAACAAGAGGTGTGGTTTAATGCTTGAGAAAATCTCACAATATCTATTTGAGTTTTAAGATCATACATACACACATATGTATTTAAAGATATATTAGTATATATGAGCTATTCTTCAGTGTCAACACTGTTCTTTTGATGTTAAAACTTAATATTTTGTATTAAATTCAAATGCCAAAAAAACTGTGCATTCTAATGTTTTCCTCTTTTCCTTCTTCCATTTACACACACACACACACACACACACACACACACACACAAATGCAGCTTTCTAAACAGAAAATGTTAGTTCCTTGGTATTATATACCTCTAGTGGTAGCATTCGGACATGGCAAGCTTGAAAATGTTGCAATGGCTAGAGGTTTATTTAATAAATCCAAAAAGAAACCGAAGACATATGAAAATATTACAGAAAGCCAAATCCATGTTTTGCTACATGCTAGTTCATTTTTTTACATATTAGTTTTAGTTCTTGTGGTTTACTTTTAAAAGCTGCGTCGATTTCATAGGATTTAACTGGAAGGAGATCCATGAAAGTCTCCCATCCTTTTGCACAGCGTTTATTCAAATATGCTAATGAAGTTAATGATCAGAGTAAGGGGCAAGCTGCCTTAAAATGTATTCTCTGCATAGATATCCGGAAGACAACTGAGCTAGCATTTATGGAGAGGAGCCTCCTTTTCTGCCTTCTAATGGAAAGCAATCACAATTCAAACCATTCTCTTTTTTCTGTCTCCCTTCCTCGAAGTCCCAGTCTCTGCGTCTCTGTCTGCTTCTCTTTCTCCTCTTCTCTCTCCCTTCCTCCTTCCCTCCCTTCTTGATGGTTGCACCTCGCTTCTCCCTCCCTTTTCTTTCTGCTCTAGGCTTTTTCATCCTTTTATTGGAGACAAACTCTTTGGAAGTGCAGTAGATGGGGAGAGAATGTATGGCATCAGGAGGACAAGGGAAGAGGATTCAGAAACATTGTTACCAGTTCATTAGCCTAAATATCTTATTTTTCCCCCATCCGCTTCTATGGAATAAGATTAATTTTTGTGAATGCCTTCGGTCTGATTTTAAAGGGGGGAGGAAGAATGCCCCCCCAGGGAAGAACGAAGACTCGATGCGCAGCCCCCCCCCCCCGCTCCCCGATTTGCTTTTGAAGTCTGCCAGGGATTGTAAAAGTATTAACTTCTGCGTGTCTAACTCGGCCATGGTGGGTGCATGGCTGCAGCCCACGGTTTTACAGGCTGCAACTTCAGCACCACCGCCTCCTGGACAGCGGAAGCAGGAGGGGAGAACAAAGTTCGGCCCCGCTCCTTGGTTCTCGCTCCAAGGGGACCATCCGCCTCGGTGAGTCCCCCAGTAGCCCCGGGAGCGTCCCTAGCACCCCGGGGACCCCCCGCCGGGGCTGCCAGCACGAACTTTAGGGGGTGGGGACGGAGGGCTCCCTGCCAGGCTGCACACTGATGCTTCTGCTAGTCCGAGAACCCCGAGAATGAAAGCCAGGAAGGGGCGACCTGAGGGAAGAGGAGGCTGCCCCGCTCCAGCCCAGGCAGACCCGGGGGGCCTGGCGGCGGCGGGGGGACAGCCCCGAGGGAGCCCGGGGAGGCGGGGGGGGGGGGATCGGGTGCCGAGGCTTACCTGCTCGCTCAGCAAGGGGTACGGAGGCGCCGGGGGGTCGGGCGCCGCCGAGGGCACGGGGACCAGCGGCAGGAAGGAGGGCTCGCAGGGCACCTGCCAGCCGGGCACCCCGGGAAGCAGCGGCGGCGGCGGCGGCCGGGGGGAGGAGGGCAGCAGCAGCGGCGGGGGCGCGACCCCCGTTGCCAGCCGCAGGAGCCCCCCGGAGCTGGGCACCATCCACAGGCAGGGCGGCGGCGGCGGCCGCGGGGAGAGCTCGGCGTTCATCTGCCAGAGCAGCTGAGGGGGCGGCGGCGGGGGCCGGCGGGGCCGCCGCCGCGGGAGACTCGCACCCGGGAGCATCCTACATGCCCCGGCCGGCCGGCCTGCCCCCGGCCACCCGCCGGGCCGGCCCGGGGACTCGCGGCCAGGAGCGCCGCTCAGCCGGACGGGCGACCCTGCGCAGGGGCGGCGGCGGCGGCGGCAGAGGGGCGAGGGCGCTGCCCGCTGCCCATCGGGGCCGCTTCTGGCCGCCTCCGGGCGCCCACCCGCTGGTGGCGGGCGCCGGGCACCGCGCGCGGCTGCGGGGGCAAGGGCAGGCCTGGCGGCGGCACCTGCACGGGAGGCGGCGGCGGCGGGAGCCCAGCAGTCCCAGGCAGGGGCAGCTCGGCGCGCGAGCGAGCCGGGCACCGGGAGCCGCGGTGGCAGCGGCCGCGGAGTGGGAGCTCCACTTCATTCAGAAGCGACGTGTGACGTCGCCCCGCCCCCGGCCCCGCCCCTCCCGCTTGGCTCCGCCCTCACCTAGCTCTGTCCCCTCCCTCAACCCCTTCCCCTCCCGCTTCTTCCTGGCGGGGAGGGGGCGAGGCGGCCGCCGCAGTCCCCGGCCCCAGCCCCCGGCCCCAGCCCCCGGGTCCCAGCCCCCGGCCCCAGCCCCCGGGTCCCAGCCCCCGGGTCCCAGCCCCTGACCCAGCCCCTGGTCCCAGCCCCTGGACCCAGCCCCTGGGTCCCAGCCCCTGGCCCCAGCCCCCGGCCCCAGCCCCTGGGTCCCAGCCCCCCTGGTCCCAGCCCCCTGGTCCCAGCCCCCGGGTCCCAGCCCCCGGGTCCCAGCCCCCGGACCCAGCCCCCGGTCCCAGCCCCCGGCCCCAGCCCCCGGCCCCAGCGCGTCTCCCCCGGGCGCGGGAGCGGAGAGGTGCCAAGATGGGGGGGACGGGCGGCTCTGTCTGAACCTGCCCGTTACCTCGGGTCAGCTCAGGGGGTCAGGCACGGGAGCCCTGCCGGCCGCGGAGCCAGAGGCGCCGAGGCGGACGCTACCTTCGCTCCCGGGCAGGGGCCGTGGCCTGCGCCCGGGAAGAGCCTGGCACGGTCACGTCTGGGAGGCAGAAGGTCTCGGGGGAGGGGGCGCTCAGCTACCCCCTCCCTAGAATCAGGCGCTGTGAGTCTGGGGGTGATAGGACTTCTCACTAGGGTTGCTCCAGTCCAGCCGCACTCCCCCCTGCTCCCCCCCCCCAAGCAGGGAGAAAAGTGAACCTGGGGAAGAGAGGGCACAGGCAAGGGCCGCCAGCCGCTGGACTGCTCTCTCCCGCTTCCTCCCCAGCCTCAGACCCAGGAAAGGCCGGGGGGGGGGGCAGCCCTGCCCTAATCCCTCCTAATGCCCCCGCCGCGCCTCCGTTAATGATTCCCTGTTTGTAGCTTGTCTTCTATATATTTAATTCACTGTTGCCTTCCCCGTTAACTATCAGCTCCCTGAGGGAGCTTGTCTTTCTCTCTTTTTGGATTCCTGGTTCTTAGTTTTCCGGTCTCTCAGTTCTGCCCAAGTCTTCCTGGTTTCCGTTTGTGGTTGTTGTTGTTTGTTTGGGGGGTGGCGTGGGGAAGGGAGGCTTGGCAAAGCTTTTGGGGTGTTCGCCATGTCCTCCCGGGGACTGAAACCAAGGTTACGGCAATTGCCCAGGCTCCCCAGCTAGAGAGCGCCTGAGACCTGATGGACAACAATTTGCCACGAATCGGATGCGGGACACTGGGGAAAGTGGCCAGCCATGACTCAGAGGGGGCCCTCCTGCCTCGAGGGTGACGCTGTTTAGTTTCGGGCTTGTTGGATCCCCAAACTGTGTTGCTGTTATGCGTGAGCAGCTCGAGTTGTCTCAAAGAATGTCGCCAGCCTCCAAATCAAGGGACAGAGATTCGACTGCGTTGCTAATATTGGGCTCGATTCCAAGAGAAGTTAGCAAGGAAGGGATTTTAACAAATCACGGGGAAGTTCCTAGTGGAGCTTACAATTAGCCAGGAGGGAGACACCGTCATAGTGTGACAAGTGGGGGGCTGTGCGGCTAACCCTAAAAGGAGTTTAGAGTTTCAATAGATTTTAGCTATTGTGCTCATGCTAATCCCAATAAGAAGATACCCATAACAAGGAGAATAGGATGAGGCAGAAGTAGACCACAAGGAGATAAACCTAAAAAAGTTTAGCAAATTGGTGGGAGTACAGTTAAGGCTTTTTATAGGGGAAATAGAATAGGGGTGTGTGACATAATCATTTGGCTTTCTGATGGGATACTGTGAGGATGGGTTTTCCAGAAACTTCCACCTGAGATGGGGCAGTTAAACACTTGAACAAAAGGTTCTTAAGTAAGATTTAAGAATAAAAAGCTCATTTCAGTCAGAGGTTGGTGTTCTTCCCTCCTATCCTCAGGGAGCATTAGTGCTTCAGGATTTCTCGGCTATTGCCCACCTGAATACCCAGCACTTCCTCCCTGCCTTTAACAAAACAATGAATATGGAGGTCTACTTTAGACATATTGAATTTGAAATGACTTAGAGCTATCCAAATGGAAATGTCCGGCAAGCATTTGGGAAAAGGGGGACTGGGATTCTGATGGAATATTAGAGATGAATATAAAGGTTTGAAAATCATCTTCATGGAGATCATCACTGAATACACTGGATTTGATGAAATCACATAATGGGTAAAGTGAATAGATAGTCCTGAGACACACCAACAAGGGGATATGTCGCACAAGAAGGGGAAAGAACAATCAAATTGTCAAATAAAAGGAGATGAGAAAAAAAGTTTTAAATAAACTTAGGGACCAAAGACAGTCCAATAAGTAGCAGTGGGTATCAATGTCCACACCTGCAGAGATAAAGAAAGAAAAGACCTCAGAATTTAATCATTAACAATTCTTTAATGCCCTAGAAGAGGACAATTCCATTGAAGCGATGAGATCAGAAACCGTATTTCAAGAACTAAAAAGTGAGTGAAAAGAAAGAAAATAGAGGCAATCAGCTTGGAGAGAGATGGGGCTTTTGAAGAATTTGGCTATTAAAAGTAGAAATGGCAGCATCCAGCATTTGTGGTCCTTGGTCTTACTGATGTTGGTCATGGTGGTGGTGTTTGAGTTCAGATTTTTGTTTACTTGTTTTTATAATGGGGGAAATCTATAAATATGTGACTATACTGGAGAAGCCTGAGGCTAAGGAAAAATCTAAGAGAAGGGGTAGAAAAGGGATGACAAATTCCCAGAAGAGACAGAAGGAAGTGATAATGAGAACAATTTTATGTAAACTTGTCAAAGAGAAGGATCACATTTTCCACAGAAATAGGGAAAAAGGAACAGAAAATGAGAATAATCATGAACACTTCTGAGGTAAGGAAAGAGGTAGTGGAGAAATTGGTAACAGCTGGCCTCTCTGCTCAGAAGGCAAAGCTCTCCGCTGAAAGAGAGAAAAGTAGCAGTAGATTATGCGGAAAGCAGACAACGGAAATAGTCACTGTGGAGACAATGACGGAAGAATAATCAAAGATAAAAAAAAATCCATAAGCATTTATTAAGTGTCTCCTGTTTGTCAGTCATTGTATCAACAAGTGGTTATAAAAAGACCAAAAAGTATCTGTTCTCAAGGAGTTTATTATATTCTATCAATGGAAGATAAGTAAGGAACACATACAAAGCATACATTTAGCCACTAGGGGGGCACAGTGGATAAAGTGCTGGGTCTCCAGTCAGGAGACTCGTTTTCTTGAGTTCAAATCTGACCTCAGACATTTACTGACATTAAGCAAGTCACTTAACCTCATTTCCTCATTCATAAAATGAGCTGCAGAAGGAAATGCCAAATCCCTCCAGTATCTTGGCAATATATCATATTAGGACTTTTCTACTTCCATCCTGGAGATAACAGACCTCTGAATTTAGTCCCTTCTCCCTAGAAGCTTCTTCCAATCTAAACCTTTTCAATGTTCCTTTGCTGAGAAAATACATTAACATCAAAATATAGGACATCTGAAAAGAGACTGAGAGAGACTGTAGCTTCTCATAAAATAATAGAAACAGGTTGTCTAAATAGATGAACACTTCCAGATAAAGCATCCTGTGACCCAGTGGCTGGGCTTCCTACATGGAAAGTCCAGTAACAGCCTGCTGACTGTTTTCTGGTCAGCTTTTGCCTAGCAGCAGCAGCAGTGACCAGTAGTCAGGCAACCAAATAATATTCTTGGCAGGATATCAACCCATCCATTTCAAATGCTAGGTGTTGTATGGAGGAGGCAGGTCCGCCTCCAAGGGAGAGACACTTTCATCACCAAAACTGACTCACAATCAGTAAGGTTTTAAAGATAAACAGAGGATTTTATATTTGTTCCTGAAAGTAATAGGAGAAAAAAGGATAAAATAAAATAAAATGAATGTCAGGAAAGAATGTGCATATCAATTTGAATTGGTAAGAGTCTACACATAGGCTCAAGCTTATGAAGAGAAAATAAATCAGAATGGGAGTGGGGGATTAGAGAGCACAATGAAGATAAATTTTAGGGAGGGATAATCCACAGGGAGATTTGGGAGTAGAAGAAATTATGATCCTAGAGAATAATATCAAACCTATGGATCATGGAAGGATCCTGGATATGGGGTGATGGTCATATTAAGATTGTGACCATCTCTGTGTGTGACTGAATCAACGAATCAACTATTTTTCTAGAAAGTACACTTTCATCTCCCAAGTGTCCAGGCCAGCCAGATTTCCATTTGGTATCTCCCTAGGCTCCTTTGGGCTTTACCATCATGTCCAAGGTACTTCATTATCAAAACTACATCTCCCTCTCTCTGATTTTCAGCTTTCTTTTCTGGGATATCTCTTCCTCTTTGACTGAAAATTCTTTCAAGGCAATGGTTGTCTTTCTTTTTATATTTGTTATTCCAGCACTTAGTCAGTGCCTGGAACATAGTAGGTGCTGCATAAATATTTACTGATTGAGTGCCTAATATATTTCAGTCATTCTACTCGGTATTAGGGCTATAAGAAACAAGTACAGTGACTTTAATACTACAATTAGAGCAAAAAAGACCTGAGTTTAAAACCTACCTTAGATTCTTACGAGGCTATTACCTTGAACAACAAATGACTTGACTTCTCTCAACTTCAGTTCCCTCATCAGTAAAATGGGAATAATAATAAAATCTATTTCACAGAGTTCTTATAATTATCCAAACTGATGATGAGGATGATGGTTATTTTTGTCTAATAGAGGAGAACAACGTATACATATATGAATCCCTACATATATGTATGTATAACATACACACACATACACATTTCCCTTTATGCTGTTAAGACTTAATTATAGGCAATTAAAGTTCAAAACTATACTAAGACTTTATCATACCACATATATAGCTTTAGAAAAAGGGAAATTCCTATAATTGACTGGTATTTGTAACCATGGAAGCTCCTTTAATTGGCTAAGGGCACCATCCATCAACTATAACCTATCACAAATCATGAACTTCAGGCCTTCAATTACAGATCATCACCTATAACCTATCTCATCAAGGGCTTTCCATATGCCATCCCAATGGAGACTTTGCACAGGCCATGAGAAATCAGTGTTTGGCCATCAGGATTCTAGGGAACCAAGGAAGTTGTGATTTTGAAACAAAAGGAGTAGACAGTAGTAATCCATAACAGGCCTAATTAATATTGTATAAATATATCTAGTAGATCAAATAAAATTAATATAATCATTAACACAAAATGGATTAATCATAACTCTTACCATTAAGTCACCTAACTCACTCAAACGATTCTATTCTGCTTAAATCACTAATACAATCATTGACATTTATCAGATCACAGTGAATGACTTGAGTACAGATGAAATTAAAAAGGGCTATCAAATTGTCTTCACATATATTTATATAGATAAACAAAAATATAGAGAAGGGATGGATATATATCTATATACATGAAGAGATATGGATATAGATATATACGCTTTATATTTCATTAGGTAGGTAGATAAAAGTATTTATCTGGAGATAAATAGATACGGCCAGACATATAAATATAGATATAGGTAGATATAGATTTCCGTAGAAATATCTATCTACACACAAAATTGAATCAAAGGATTTTAGAAGGAAGGCACAAGTCACTTAGAAGATCAGTAAAAGTTGGAGTTCAGCCTTGAAGGAATTTGGAGATTATGACAGAGATGAAAAGGGAGTGCATTCCACGAGAAGAGAACTTAGAAGCTTGAAGGCAAGAGATAGATGGCCATGGATGTCATCCAGGTCAATTTGATTGTATTATAGTGTGCACATAGTGGATAAGGCTGGAATGGTAACCTGAGGCCCATTGTGAAGGGCTCCTATGGAAAATTTGCTTTCTATTGTTCTGAAAAGATTCATGTCAAGGAATATCTTTTGCAAATGGTCAAACTGCTGTAGAAATGGGAACTATTATCATCACCCACCCATCACCCTCATCTTCATCTTTTTCACTCCCCAACCATTCTCTTCCATCACTCAGTGCACTCTGCATCCAATATGTTATAAGGAAAACAGGCGTGTAGAGGTGGAATGAGGGAACATCCCAAAGGAGGTGCTCCTTATCCCTGAGAGTTTCAGGTTTCCAAGAGGTTTTTATAATCATTAGAAACACCGATAGTACAAAGAACTCATCTCCATGGTACTTTATGGTTTAGAATGTGCTTTCCTCAAGGAGAACTTGGAGGACAAATTAAACTGTTCTCAGTCTCACTGTACAAATGAGCAGATTGGAGCTCAAAGAGTTCTCTACTTAGATGGATTATATGCGACAGGATCCAGGTTCTAAGCCCACCACTTTTTTCAATGCACAGACCCAAATTAAGTGCTTCCCTAATGCCTGATGGGTCACTTGATAGACTAGGCCAGTGTCTTTTCTATTAGATATTCCTTGGTTCTGTGAGGTAGGAACAGATGTCAAAGAAACAATGGCAGTGTTTTGTTGTTTTTGTTATTGTTTTGGGACAAAGATTCTACTTTTGCTTCCATCGCATAAAAGATGTGTGGCTAAAATCTGCGTGTCAGTGTGTTTTATGAAGTCCTTATGACATCAGAAAGGAATCAATCTAATGCCTTATCCCTTATACTGAATTATACATAGAAAGATCAGCTTTGCCATTCATGGCCAGATCTATGTTGTAACCAAATGTATGGGAAATTATTTAGAGAATTCAGATAATCTAAGCAATCATTAAAATGTGAAAACCTTGAGGCTCCTACTTCCCTAGCAATAAGCTAATAAACTCTCAGCCTGACCAGACACACACTCAAAGTCACATAAGAACTAAATAAAGCTTCTCATCTCTGTTCTCTGCCTCTTCTCCAAACCACCTTCATCCTGTAAAATAAATTGGAATTATGAGGAATTTCTCCAATTGGGTGAACATCACTGGTCTAATTTTCTTGATTTGTTTAATTTCCTCTTGGCCTGGCATGACTTCCCTTAGATCTGGGCAACATGCTAATTTACAGAACTGTGATTTCCATATATTTCCTCCATGTGAAACTTTCATTTAACAAGTTTTTATTTTACTTTGATTTGAGGATATTGGAAAGGTTATTCTCACCCACAGCTGGACTAGGAAATCAGTATCCTGTTACTCTCGCTTGACCACAATCTTGTTTGACTGTGCTCTATTACAAAGGATGAAAAGAAATGTCCCAGGACAGTGGGTGACAAATTTACAGGGGAACAGAAAGAAGAGTTATACATTATGAGCAGCTTTTGATGAGTGATAATCTGCAAAATTTCAGATTACCTGTCCTTTGCAGTGTTAGATATTGGAACAGAGCATGGAAATAGAAAATCACACGTGATTTGGATTACTTTTTTCAGGTTCCCTGGATAAATGGAAAGAAAGGAAGGAAGAGAGAAGCAAATGGACAGAGATAGGGGGAAGGAGAGAGAGAAGAGAGAAAAAATGAAAGACAGAGCGAAAGAAAGAGAGAAAGAAAGAAAGAAAGAAAGAAAGAAAGAAAGAAAGAAAGAAAGAAAGAAAGAAAGAAAAAGAAATGGGGGAGGGAGGAAGGAAGGAAGGAAGGAAGAAGGGAGAAAGGGAGAGAGGGAGGGAAAGAGGTAAAAAGGGAGGAAAGGAAGGAAAGGAAGAAGGGAAAAAAGGAAAAAAAGAAGGGAAAGAAGGAGGAAGGAGAGGTACTTCATTAGGGCTTATTATTTGTGCACCCGTGCTATGCACTTGAAGTGTGTATTTAAGGGTAAAGCCTCTTAAGGGGTTTGTGTCCTAAAAAGGGAAGAAAACACAATGAAAGGGATGGAATGAAAGGAGGCATATTGAATGGAGATGGCTGGGAAGAGTCATAGAGGTCTCTTTTGGTTCAAGATGAGGAGAAAGTTCTCCTGTCCAAGTCTAGAACCTCAGGGGCACACGTGGGCTGGGAGGCACATTACATTTGATGGCCAAATAAAAATGGCATGGTATAGATATGGCCAGGAAAAGATTTAAGGTAAAACCTTGCATACAGAACCTGTGTGCATCCCATAATTCCCTATGGGATGTAGAAAGGCTCCCAAGTCCTAGTGCAGATGGACTGTTAGTGGCTAGGGAGGTCAGGAAAGCTTCATGAAACTCATTATTTGATTTGAAGATTAAAGGGTCGAGCCTCTGCAACTGAATATGACAGTGATTCCAACCAAATGTTACTTCATTTGTATTGAATCAAGTGAAAAGAAAAAAAAAAAGTCCAAGCTAGCAAGGTAGTAAGCAATTCAATAGTTTGCTATATTGAATCTTCAGAAAGATGAAAAAGATGGTGGGGGCCCAATTTTGGAAGGCCTCCATACTTGTAAAGCTCAGGAACTGGGACTTTATCTGATGAGATAAATAGTATACTTTTTAAATAATAGCTTTTTTTTTTTTTTTATTTTCAAAACATCTACACAGATAGTTTTCAAGGTTCACCCTTGTAAAACCTTGTGTTCCAAATTTTTCTCCCTCCCTTCCTCCCACCTCTCTTGTAGATGTCAGGTAATATGAATATGTTAAACATGTGCAATTTTCTTCTATGCATATTTCCAAAATTATCCTGTTGCACAAGAAAAATCAGATCAAAAAGAAAGAAAATGATAAAGAAAACAAACAAGCAAACAACAAAAAAGTGAAAACACTATTGTTGTGATCCATACTCAGTTCCCACAGTCCTCTCTCTGGGTACAAATGGCTCTCTTTATCACAAGACCATGGGAACTTTCCTGAGTCACCTCATTGTTGGAAAGAGCCACGTCCATTGAAACTGATCATCATATAACCTTGTTGTTGCTGTGTATAAAGATCTCCTGGTTCTCCTCACTTCCCACAGCATCAGTTCCTATAAGTCTCTCCAGGCCTCTCTGAAATCCTCCTTTTGGTCATTTCTTATAGAACCATAATATTCCATAACACTCACATACCATAACTTATTCAGCCATTCTCCAATTGATGGGCATCCACTCAGTTTCCAGTTCCTTGCCACTACAAAAAGGGCTGCCACAAACATTTTTGCATGTATGGATGCTTTTCCATTTATGACCTCTTTGGGATACAGGCTCAGTAGAGACACTGCTGCATCAAAGACAATTTGGTAACCTTTGGGCATAGTTCCTCATTGTTCTCCAGAATGGTTAGATCAGTTCACAGCTCCACTAGCAATGTATTAGTGTCCCAGTTTTTCCACATTCCCTTCAAAATTAATCATTATCGATGATTGTTGGAGAGGATGCGGGAAAACTGGGACATTGATGCACTGTTGGTGGAGTTGTGAACGAATCCAACCATTCTGGAGAGTAGTTTGGAACTATGCTCAAGAAGTGATCAAACTGTGCATACCCTTTGATCCAGCAGTGTTTCTACTGGGTTTATATCCCAAAGAGATACTAAAGAAGGGAAAGGGACCTGTATGTGCACAAATGTTTGTGGCAGTCCTTTTTGTAGTGGCTAGAAACTGGAAACTGAATGATGCCCATCAGTTGGAGAATGGCTGAATAAATATTGTATATGAATATTATGGAATATTATTGTTCTGTAAGAAATGGCCAACAGGATGATTTCAGAAAGGCCTGGAGAGACTCACACGAACTGATACTGAGTGAAATGAGCAGAACCAGGAGATCATTATATACTTCAACAACAATACTATATGATGACCAGTTCTGATGGACCTGGCTATCCTCAGCAAGGAGATCAACCAAATCATTTCCAATGGAGCAGTAATGAACTGAATCAGCTACACCCCGAGAAAGAACTCTGGGTGATGACTAAGAACCATTACATTGAATTCCCAATCCCTATATTTTTGCCCACCTGCATTTTCGATTTCCTTCACAAGCTAATTGTACAATATTTCAGAGTCTGATTCTTTTGACTCTTTTTGTACAGCAAAATAATGGTTTGGTCATGTATACTTATTGTGTATCTAATTTATATTTTAATATATTTCACATCTACTGATCATCCTGCCATCTGGGGGAGGGGGTGGGGGGTAAGAGGTGAAAAATTGGAACAAGAGGTTTGGCAATTGTTAATGCTGTAAAGTTACCCATGCATATAATCTGTAAATAAAAGGCTATTAAATAAATAAAAAAAAAATTAATCATTATCTTTTCCTATCATCTTAACCAATCAGAGAGGTGTGTAATGGTACCTCAGAGTTGAAAGATACTTTTTTCTTTATCTTGTCTCCATATAAATACATAATACATATTAAATGAATACAAGGTAATTTGATGCAAGGAATGCAAATCAGGATTTAGAATTAGAAGGTCTTCATGAGGGAGGAAACACTCAAGTTCACTCTTGGAGGAAACCAAAGATTAGACAGAAGTTATGTACTATTCTTATTCTCAAAGAAAGAGGTAGAAGGGAGGAGTGAATAAGAAGGTGGGAGGAGGGTTACTCAGCCCTTGAAATTGCAGAGTCCTTTGCTTATCTCTTCTCCACATGGACTCTGGTATTCTGAATTGTGGGGTAGAGTGGGAGTAGTGGTTGAAAGAGCAGAAAATAATGAAGAGCTTGAAGAGATTTAAGTTAAGTCTGTGCTAATGACTCTCAATTCCATGCCTTCTCCTTTCTGATTCATGCCACCTCCCTCACACAGCTCCCCATGCCCACACTCTAGACCAAGCCATGCTCATTGCATAATAGTCCTTTTTGCACCCTCTCCTGCTCCAGTAAAGTTTTCATGCAACTGCCCCACTAGTCCTTCTTAGCCAAGTCATCCTGCCACTTTTCCATTGTGTTTCCTCCCAGGGGCTCCCTGTTACCTTCTGCATCAATTTTAAAGGCTTTGCCCAAGCAACTGCCCACCTAGATGCAGCCTGCTCTCCAGCTTTGCATCATGTCTCCTGCCCTCTACAGGGGGGACTTTGATGGCTTCATCATCCAAAGACCACAGGAGTTCCATGATCTTCCTCACAATGCCCCATGTACCCAATAACTAATTATTAAGCTCCTAATATATTCAAGGTGCTGCGCAACAAATGCTAGCCTGTCAAAAATTATGTGATGTCATATATATTTGTGTACATGCATGTAATATGTAACTTTGCATCCAATACACATGTGCATGTTTATAAATTTGTGTATGTATGTAGCATGTGCACATTTAATATACAATACAACTGTTAGGACAAATAATATATTATATATAAGAATATGCCATAATGCTTATAAAGAATACAACTCTAACCTTCCTGTGGGAGGCAATTATGGGCTCTCTGGAATTGTCCATAGGAGAAAAATGAAGACCCTCAGTATAATGGACAAAAAGACTGGACCTAGAGTCAGGAACCTGAGTTCAAATCCAGACTCAGACACTTTTTATCATGTGAAGCAGTAAGTGATTGCACCTCTGCTTGCCTGCATTTCCTCATCTGTAAAATGAGAATAATGATTGTACCTACCTCATGACTGTTGTAAAGATCCATTGACACAATTATAGACCATTTAGCACAGTGCCTGACACATTAAGTGTTAGTTATTAGCTAGATATTATTATGTGAGAGGACAAGCTGGATGTGTTTTTATTTATTTTTTTAACTACCAATTGATAGGAGTTCATGGTCTAAAAATTGTTGTTAGATATTGGAAAAGAGCATGGGAATAAAAAACACATGTTTTCATTTTCTTTCTTTTTCAAGTCCTCTGAAAAGAAAGAAAGAAAAGAAAGAAAGAAAGAAAGAAAGAAAGAAAGAAAGAAAGAAAGAAAGAAAGAAAGAAAGAAAGAAGAAAGAAAGAAGGAAAGAAAGGAAGGAAGGAAGAAGGAAGGGAAGAAAGGAAGAAAAGAAAGAAAGAAAGAAAGAAAGAAAGAAAGAAAGAAAGAAAGAAAGAAAGAAAGAAAGAAAGAAAGAAAGAAAGAAAGAAAGAAAGAAGAAAGAAAGAAAGAAAGAAAGAAAGAAAGAAAGAAAGGAAGGAAGGAAGGAAGGAAGGGAAGAAAGGAAGGGAAGAAAGGAAGAAAAGAAAGAAAGAAAGAAAGAAAGAAAGAAAGAAAGAAAGAAAGAAAGAAAGAAAGAAAGAAAGAAAGAAAGAAAGAAAGAAAGCGAAAAAAGAAAGAAAGAAAGAAAGGAAGGAGGGAGGGAAGAAGGGAAGCTAAGGAAAGAGGGAGGGAAGAAGGGAAGCTAAGGAAAGAGGGAGGGAGAGAGGAAGGAAAAGAAGAAGGACATTTAATTTGTATTCAGGCTCTACCAATTCTTTTTCTGGAGCTGGACAACATTTTTGATCATAGCCCTTTGGATTATCTTAGATCCTGGTATTGCTGAGATTAGCTAAGTTACTAGCTTCTTAAGGCCACAAGAGAGAGTTGGGTGGCAGGGGAACATACCAGAAATGAAAAGCAGCCCTGGAAGGGCTCAGCTGCCTTAATACCAGAGATACTACAAAGTTCTCCCTGAACACTTCTATTAATTAAACCTCAGCTAATCAAGTAATTTCCTAACAAGGGCCATCTATATTGTCCTTCTTATTCAGTCCATCCCTTTTATTGCTTCCAAGATACTTTTTTAACATGAAAATATTGTTCATTTAATTTCTCTGGTTAGCATTGATTTAAAAAAATGTCACTGTCAATGCAAACAAGATTAAAAGAAAAGCAGTAAACTTAGAAAAAAATCATCCAACTTTCTGATAAAGGCCTCATTTCTAAAATATATGAAGAATTGACTCAAATTTATAAGAATACAAATCATTCTCCAACTGATAAATGATCAGACGTTATGGACAATTTTCAGATGAAGAAATTAAAACCATTTCTAGTCATATAAAAAATGCTCTAAATCATTATTGATCAGAAAAATGCAAATTAAGAAAACTCTGAGTTTCCACTACACACCTCTCAGATTGGCTAAGATAATGAGGAATCTTGGAGGGGATGTAGGAAAACTAGGACACTAATATATTGTTGGTAGAGTTGTGAACTGATCCTACCATTCTGGAGAGCAATATGAAATTATGCCCAAAGAATTATCAAACTGTGCATACAATTTGATCCAGTAATGTCTCTACTAGTTCTGTATCCCAAAGAGATCATAAAAAAGGGAAACGGGACCCAAATATGCAAAAAAAAAAAATGTTTGTGGCAGCCCTTTTTGTAGTGGCAAGGAACTGGAAACTGAGTGGATGCCCTTAAGTTGGGAAAAGACTGAATAAGTTATGAATGTTATGGAATATTATTGTTCTATAAGAAATGACCAGCAGGATGATTTCAGAGAGGCCTGGAGAGACTGACATGAACTGATGCTGAATGAAGTGAGTAGAACCAGGAGATCATTATATATGGCAATAAGATTATATGATAATTAATTCTGATGGCCGTGGCTCTTTTCAACAATGAAATGATTTAGACCAGTTCCAATGATCTTGTGGTGGAGAGAGCCATCTGCACCCAGAGAGAGGACTGTGGGAGCTAAGGGTGGATCACAACATAACATTTTCACCTTTTTATTGTAGTTTGCTTGCTTTTTTGTTTTCTATCTCATTTTTTCCCTTTTTCATCTGATTTTTCTTATGTAGCATGATAATTGTGGAAATATGTATAGAAGAACTGCATATATTTAACATATATTGGATTACTTACTGTCTAAGGGAGGGATCTGGGAAGAGAGGAAGAAAATTTTAAAACAAGATTTTACCAAGGTGAATGTTGAAAACTCTATGCATATATTTTGAAAATCAAAAGTTTTAAAAATAAAAAAAAAAGTTTACTCCTTCTTCTCTCCCTTCTTTTTTCTCCCTCACCCACTTCCTTCCTTCTTTCCTTCCTTCCTTCCTTCCTTCCTTCCTTCCTTCCTTCCTTCCTTCCTTCCCTCCTTTCTTCCTTCCTTCTTTCCTTCCTTCTTTCCCCCTTGCCTGCCTTCCTTCCTTCCTTCCTTTTTCCTCCCTCCTTCCTTCCCTCCTTTCTTCCTTGTCTATATCATATGGCTTCTGTTTATCATTTTCTTTCCCCCCAGATTTATTTTATTTGAACCAACAGAATAAGCAAAAAAGAAAAACAGAAAAGTAATACAAAAAAGAGAACATTATCATTTGCCCAGAACAATATCAGGGAGGATTCAAAATATGTAACAACAAATTAACAGATAAAAAAGTATATATGTTAGTAGAAGAAATTATATTTGTGTCCTTTTTTTCTCACTTCCTTGTAAAGTATTCTTTTATTCTCTGCTGTGCATCTTATTAACTTTATTCTTTTTTCCTGTTATCCTTTTCCCAATCTCAAGAAGGCTATAGATTAGAAAGAATATATTTATATATACAAATGTAGGGCCAGATGAGCCCTTTGCTGACTTTGTGGGACGTTTGCAGACTGCTATCACAAGAACTAATGGGGAAAAGCCACAGGTAACCCTAGAGAACTTCTAAATCTAGCTCTTTATACTATTAACTTCTTGATTTTTGACAAAGATGCACTGGCTCCGGCTGACAGGTTTTATAACCCACCGGAAGGTCAGTGTCCAGTGCGAAACAGCTCCACTATCTTTAGATAATCGCCAGGTGATGTGAGAGACCCAGAAAGTGGTGAATGGAAAGGACCAGATAGGCTAACTGCTTTGGGAGAGGGGTTTGCTTGTATCTCTACAGGTGGAGAAGGAATCAGATGGGTGCCAACGAGCCATATTCGCCTTGTCCATCGCAGAGAGACGGAGCAGACCTTTGAAACAAAGGAGAAGACCAAGAAATATCAGGTGGTGCTGTTACTGATTGTGCTCACCATTGAAAGAGCGTGGCAGTTATGGCGTTTGACTCATGGACATCAAAGATTGTCGGACTTCAAAACCCTCAGGAATCATTGGATTCTCTGAGCCATAGGACTCAAAAACCCTCAGGAATCATTGATTCTCTGAGCTCATAGAACTGAAAACTCTCAGGAATCATTGGATTCTCTGAGACATAGGACTTGAAAACCCTCAGGAATCATTGGATTCTCTGAGCCATGGATTTGAAAACTCTCAGGAATCATTGATTCTCGAGGCATAGGACTTGAAAACCCTCAGGAATCATTGGATTCTCTGAGCCATAGGACTTGAAAACTCTCAGGAATCATTGGATTCTCTGAGCCATAGGACTTGAAAACTCTCAGGAATCATTGGATTCTCTGAGCCATAGGACTTGAAAACTCTCAGGAATCATTGGATTCTCTGAGACATAGGACTTGAAAACCCTCAGGAATCATTGGATTCTCTGAGACATAGGATTTGAAAACTCTCATGAATCATTGGATTCTCTGAGAAATGATAAGACTGTTACAACACTTCAAAATCTGCTGGAATCATTGGATTCCCTAACACATAAAAAGACTTTTGCAGGACTTCAAAAACTCAGGGGGATCATTGGATTCCCTGACATGTGAAACAATGGACAATAGATTGGTTTTGGACTATCTCTTGGCTGCTGAAGAAGGTGTATGTGTGACTGTTGTTTACATACCCACCTTCTAGGACTTCTGGCGATCTTTTCCAACACCATGTTGATTTATATTGTTTGCTATTCCGCTACTTGCGTGTACAATTCATGTTTGTTACACCACATCGAGCCTGCACTGACTGAGGGGAGGGTCATCCCTAATAGCCTCTGCGTTATTGCTATGTGCTTGTGTAATACCTCCATGCTGATGGGTTTGTGCATAATAAAACCCTTCAGCCCAGAAACTCCATAGCAACCCCCATTTCCCTTTGGTGCTTTTCATCTCCCTTCCTGAGAAGTCAGGGAGGGCGTGATCATCTCCTTTTAGTGCTTTCACTGCCTTTTCTGAGAAGTTAGGGAGGCTGTGATCACCTCCCCTTGGGGGCTCTGACCTCCCTGAGGAGTCAGGGATGGCATGACCACCGGTGTTCTAAAATAAAAGAAAGCGGGAAATGTAATGGGCTGAGGTTTGAGCTGATGCACTGAGGTCCCAAGTACATGAGGCTAGATAGTAATTGGGCTATACTCTTATTAATATACATGATTGGATTAAGAATGGTCCCTGCCCACTCTCCTTGCAAGTCCTGATGTGTTGTATAGGAAATGACGATTTTGGTGGGTGGAGGCAGAGAGAGAGGGAGGAAGACAAGTGGGGAGAGATTGGGCTGGGTTCGAGACTCCAAGCTGCTGGAGCTGCACACATTGCTATCGCTGATTCTCTTCCACCTCCGATCCTTCTTCACTGAGAATAAAGACTGACGATTTTCCCCTAACCTGAATTCCTGTCTCGTGCTGATCTTAAAATATACGATCTTAACACCTTCTTCTCTCCCTTCTTTTTTCTCCCTCACCCACTTCCTTCCTTCTTTCCTTCCTTCCTTCCTTCCTTCCTTCCTTCCTTCCTTCCTTCCTTCCTTCCCTCCTTTCTTCCTTCCTTCTTTCCTTCCTTCTTTCCCCCTTGCCTGCCTTCCTTCCTTCCTTCCTTTTTCCTCCCTCCTTCCTTCCCTCCTTTCTTCCTTGTCTATATCATATGGCTTCTGTTTATCATTTTCTTTCCCCCCAGATTTATTTTATTTGAACCAACAGAATAAGCAAAAAAGAAAAACAGAAAAGTAATACAAAAAAGAGAACATTATCATTTGCCCAGAACAATATCAGGGAGGATTCAAAATATGTAACAACAAATTAACAGATAAAAAAGTACATATGTTAGTAGAAGAAATTATATTTGTGTCCTTTTTTTCTCACTTCCTTGTAAAGTATTCTTTTATTCTCTGCTGTGCATCTTATTAACTTTATTCTTTTTTCCTGTTATCCTTTTCCCAATCTCAAGAAGGCTATAGATTAGAAAGAATATATTTATATATACAAATGTAGATATATACATACACATACATACATACACACATAGATACACACATATCTTCCTTTCATTCCCTCTCACTACTCCCAAGTAAACTACAGTTAAGAAAAGACATATTTATGTATAGATATATGGATATATATAAACATACACACATATACCCCATATACACATGCCTTTTCTATCTCTGCTGATTCTTTCATTAAATTCTATTCCATAACTTGGATTACTATTACTTAACTGCTCCCCCATTCAAGGATCCCTCCCTTGTCTTCTTCCCTCATCCTTTGGTTCCCCATCCACCTATCACTGTCCCCTTATTTATAGATTTTGGAGGGTGCCACACCCTTCCTAGTACATATTTATTGTTGTCTATTGAACCCATTCTTGATGTGAGTAGGTTTTCAAAACTATGAGCCCTTCTCCCCCCTCTAATGCCTTGGAGTCTATTCTTCCTCTGACCTCACTTGTATAACATGATTACTAGTTTTACCTTTATTCTGCAAATCTTTCTTTTGAGCTTATCCTATTGTTTATGTAAAACTTAAAGATAAAGTACATCTTTCCCATGTAAAAAAAATTAACAATTTGTCCATGTTTAAACAGTTTGTGCATTTTGAGTTCCTTAAAATTGCTCTTTGATTTTGTTTCTTACATGTTACATTTTCTGCTAAGTTCATGTTTGGTTGATAGAAAGTCCTGAAAAAATGCAAGTTTGTTGAATGTCCATTTTTTTCTCATTCAAAATTATGGATAATTTTGCTGGCTATGATATTTTTTGGCCACAGGTCTAGTTCTTTTGTTTGTCTGTACATATGATCCCAAGACCTGTGGTCTGTTATTGTAGCTGCAAATACGTCTTGTACAATTCTAATTGCAGCTCCAGCATATTTGAGGTTTTTTTCCTTGTTTCATATAAAACTTTCTCTTTGATCTGGGGATTTCAAAATTTGGCAATAATATTCCCAAGTATTTTCCACAAAGGATTTCTTTGAGTTGGTGATCAGTAGAATTTTTAAAATTTCTACCTTCCCCTCATGTTCTATCACAACAGGACAATTTTCTAGGATTATTTCCTACATTATTATGTCAAGATTCTCTTTTTGGTCACAACTTTCTGGAAGTCCAATTATTCTTATATTTTCTCTTTTTGATCTTTTGATAGATATGTGGTTCCTGTTGAGATTTCAGCCACACCTAGCTAGCCTAACCCGTCCCCACTTTATTTTTCTGCAGAACTAGCCAGAAGGTATTTGGACTTCAAAAAGGTTAATTCTGACGTGAGATCTTTCTTCAAATCTTGATGGGTTGTATCAGGAGGACCCTTGTTCTGCCCCCCAAGTTTTCTTGTTTTTTTTTTCATCAATATGTTTGTCCTGGGGTGCAAATTGATTCTATTTGGGGGAGAAATCAGGAGAGCTTAAAATTCTTCCCAGGATCTTCTGGTGTTCTTATTTTTATATTCATATGAGTTCATGTGATTGCTTTACTTTATAAGCAAAACAAAAAAAGAAAAGAAAAAAAAACAATTTTAAGGGAGAGAAGGACTTGCCCAAAGTCATATCCATGCCATGTGGAAGAAAGGAGTTTGGAATTGGATTCTTTCAATCCAAATCCAATTCTACTTTTATGGCACAAAAGTACTTGATATTTAAGAAGTTATCTTTGGTTCACTTGATTAGATAGATAGATAGATAGATAGACAGATGGATAGATAGATAGGTAGATAGATACATAGATAGATAGATGGAGATACAGAAGTAGAAGAAATGGGGTGAGGCTTGGGTAGGGCAATGTTTTATTTCTGATTTGTTTGCGTACAGTTCTTTTCAAATTGGCTCCTTATTAGGGAGTGAGCTCCTCGAGAGGAATTGTGAAGGGTTTTTGTTTATTTTGTTATTTTTATACTTAAAATCCACATTAAGCACAGATGGGTAGAAAGTGCTCAAAAAAAAAGCAACAAACTTGGGATTTGAGGGAATTAGGACAGCAATAGTTAATTGTAAGAGTTGAGTGAATCATAGAAATTCCATCTTGTGCCTCAATTCTGGAGCTATCTCAGTTCCCTTTCTAGTCAATTATAGGTCTAGTCTAAACTTTGTCTTGTAAGAAAACTTTATTCAATTATTGGGATTGGGAGAAGACTTTACTGTACAATTTGAATCAAGCTGGTACGGTTGGGATTGTGGACCAGTTCTCCCTGCATCTCAGAGACCCTAAACCAAGGACCTTGATTATATTGTCCAAAAAACCTGGCTAGATCCAAAGACTGATCCAAGGAGTATTCTCACAATTGTACATCTCCAGCATCCCTCATATGTTATCTGAAAGCTGGCCCTGTACCAGTCAATCAGTTATTGTTTCCATGTTCCTTTGATCACATGGAGTGGGGTGGGGGGGACAGGGGAGTTTCTGATTTCTCTTTCTCATCTGCACCTGTTCAACTTCCTCCTCCTAACTTGGAAAATCCTTAATCTTTCTGCCAATTAGAATCATGATTACCCAATATATATTGTACCTTTTCTTAATTAGCCTCATTTCAAGAACAGCTTTTAATGTTTAAAAATCGTCTCCCCCTAGATTCAGGGTCCAGACCTACATTGAGAAGATCTGGTCCCAGTTTGTTGAGCAATTAGCATGCATTGATTAATAAATCAATATGCTCAGAAGATCAAAGCTCCGTTTTCTCACTTCTTCCCTTTCTTCATTTCATCTTTCATCTTCCACATAAGCTCCAAGAAACATTCATGTTCTGTCTCACCTTAGCTGTCAAAATCGGGATAGAATCTTCCCTTTTGGCCACCCATGCTCACTCTCATTGGGATCCTCATACCCCATGGAACTTTGGCCTGAAAGTTGAAAAAGCCAGAAGTAGTGCATAGGACTCAGACTTAGAGCCAAGGAGATTTGGATTGAAATCCTTCCTCAGACTTGGATTACTTTATAAAATTGGGAAAATCATTAAGTCTCTCTGCGATTCAATGTTCTTTTCTTTAAAATGGGGATATTAGATGCATTTACTTTTGATGTCCCCCTCAATATCTATTATCCTATGATATTGCTTACCAAAGAAAGCCGAGGGAAACAAAGCCTGAGATAGATTTGAGGATTGTACGTTGCCTCAAGGAGAATCCAAAGGTAGTTGGCAAGGATGGTGAAAGGTCTCTAATTCATGACACTGGGAATCTCTGAAAAGACCATGGACTATTTACCCTGAAAAAGAAACTATTAGAAGGGTGTGAGCTGGGGGAAGTGTAAACATGAGGAGCAGTTGATGGGCAGTGAGAATTAGACTACTGTTGTACACATAAGAGCAAGTTTCCAGTATTTGAAGGGCTATTAGACAGAAGAGGATTAGGGCAGATCAGTTTGGCCCCTGAAAGCAAAAGAAGGAGTGATGATGGGAAGTTGTAAAGAGGCTGACAGTTCATCTAAGGGACTGATCTCATCAGCAAAAAACATGTTGATGGTGTTTTGGGGAGAGCCTGAACACACCATCAAAATAATAACCCTGAAAACTTCTTGATCAACCAAATACAGTGCATGCATTGGAATCCCTATTCTAATACAGATTGGAATCTGGTCAATATTTTCTTTCAATTCACAAGCTTCTACACTCAAAGCATAAGCCTGGAAAAGCCCAGAGCAGTATATTTAACCTTCAGATTTGCTGCCTCCTTTTTGTTCTTGAACGCTGAGAAGAGAAAAAGACTAATTCATGAAGACTCTTGGGGAATTACTTCTGAGGCTGAGGCTGTCCCCCAGCCTCCACTGCTCCTTGTTTACTGACTTCCTGGTCCTCTGTAAATGTCTCCTCTTCACAGAACTTAAAAGAAATGATTTATTGGATCAATGGGTCAAATATAAGGAAACCTGGCTCCTCAGTTCCATATCATTTCTTCCAGAAACCTGCCCTCTCTGGGACAAAGGGTTAACAGTTAACCCAATCTCCTGGCAAATAAAGGAGCACATCTGGCAGGATTGGATTCAAGTTCAAGTCCCAGCTCAGCCTCTTCTTCCCTGAGTGAAGCCATTTCATCAGGGACTACATGTTGAATTTGGATTCCACTCCCAACTCTGTGACCTTAGATTCAAGTGAGAACTTCTGGACCTGTAGTCAGAGCACACAGATTTGAATTCTGATCGTCACATACTATCTGTGTGAACATGACCAAGTCACTTATGCTCTCTGAGTCTTGGTTTCCTAAAATATTAAATGATGGATTTGTGGCTACTCCTACCTCTAAATGGATTAACCACTGATTTCCAAGCACCCTTCCACCTCTGACATTCCGGTTTCCATTCTATTTGCACTAACAATGGTGGGATCAATCGATAAGTTTACTGTTTGTTAGAAAGAATGGGGTGTTTTTGAATTGACCAGAATAACCACCAGTATAGAGGCACAATGGTTAAGAGTACAATGCCTGAAGTCAGGGAAATCCGAGTTCATATCTGCCAGACACTAAATATGTGACCCTGGGCAAGTCATTAAATCCTATTTGTCTCAGTTTCCTTATCTGTACAATGAACTGGAAAAATATATGTCAAACCATTCCAGTATTTTTGCCAAAAAAAACTCCAAATAGGATCATCAAGAGTCAAACATGACTGAAAATGGACTGAAAAACAAAAAGTATAAATGTTAGAAAAAAGATGGAATTTTATCACAATACAAAGCACTAGATTCTTAAAAACCAAAATTTTAATAGATTCAGCATAAGCCACTATCAACTCCCCCAAGACCTGACCAAACTTTCCCAGGCCTCTGCTTAAGAATGTTTCTTTGAGATTGCTGTATCTGACCTAATAAAATCTTGAGGCTAAGTTTGGGGCCCAATGTTGAGAGTTCTGAAACAGTTGAACCAATTTCCTTCTAAGCCCCATTCACCCATCTGCTAATTTGAAGCACTGCAACTCTTCTTAATCACCAGAAATTGAGATTCCTGCCTGGAGATGTACTCTGCAGCTTGAAAATCTGCCTCACTGGATGACTTCTCAAACTAATTAGATGGGCTCATTTTACATGCCCATTGCCACTCATTTCCAGGGCTGTTCATACCCTTTTATTGAGGCAACAAGTCCACCAATAAGTGGATTTTAGTCTAAGTCTCTATAACAAGATTGTGTGATCAAGATTTTTTTCAATCATCTTCCTTAGCGGAGGCTCATGGTCCAGCCAGAACCTGCTGCTGCAAAAGGGACTCAACAAAGATTGCTGCCTCTTCTCCAACCTGCATTTTGCATTCTCATCCCTTCCAAACAACAGGCTTTTTGTGAGATCCTACGGGATTTACTAGAATGAGCCATGATGTCACAAGTCAGAATGAGTCCATTCCAAGAAGTGGAAGCTTCAGGAGGACTGATTTTGAGCCAGATCCAGAAAAAACTTCTTAGCGATTTGAGTAGAAATCTGAAAATGGCACATCCAGTAAGTTTCCTGTCACTGGAAATAATCAAAAAGTCATTTATTAGGAATAACAGAGCACATGTTCAAATATCGTTCTAAGAATTGCATTAGGTAACTTTCATATTCTCTTTCAATCCTAAGATTCATGCAAGTAAACTGGAGGAAAAAATTAAAAGGGAGAAGGAAGCATTTCTCTATTTTTCACCCCACCCCAAGTGCTACTTTGTAGAAGTTCTGTCTGCATTTAGTTCTTTATTTTTTGTCCCTCTTGAGGGCAAGTGATTTTTCTGGTATCTTTAGTTCTTAGCAGAGAACCCAGGACAGACTGGAGGATGTACTTTCAATAACAGTTTGTTGACTGACAATGCAAAATATACAATTGGAGAATTTTTATAGCTGCTTTTCTGTAGTTTCTAGACTGGGATGTTGGAAGGCTCATGTGAGATAATGGATGGAAAGCATTTTGCAAACATTAAAGTGCCAGATAAATGCCAGTGATGCTGCTTCTTCTGTTTATGTCCTCTAGTTACTATCCCTTCAGCCTAGTAATGACTTGGTTTCCTAAGCCTTCAATTCCACTTCCCTCCTATTGAGTTCAAGCTATCTTTCTAGAGGATGAAGAAGCTTGAGGATCAATTTTTAACCACTAGACTCTTTTCCTTGAAGAAAGAAATGGCAAATTCAGGTAGCATCTTTACAAGGAAAACTCCCAATGGCTCACAAAGTCAGCACTAAAATTACTGAACAACAGCAACAGATTTCATTTTTTGTTGTTGTTTAACCATCTTTATTTATTTTTTATTGTTACTAAAGCTTTTTAATTTTCAAAAAATATGCATGGATAATTTTTCAATATTAACCCTTGCAAAATCTTGTGTTCTAATTTTTGTCCTGTTTGCCCCCACTTCCTCCCCTAAATAGCAACTAATCCAACATGTGTTAAAAATGGTAAAAATATATATTAAATGAAATATACATATACATATTTATACAATTATCTTACTGCACAAAGAAAATCAAGTCACAAAGGAAAAAAATGAGAGAGAAAATAAAATTCAAGCAAACAACAACAGAAAGAGTGCAAATAGTATGTTGTGGTCCACACTTAGTTTCCACAGTCCTCTCTCTGGGTGCAGAGGCTCTCTTCATCACTGAACAATTAGAACTGGTTTGAATCATCTCATTGCTGAAAAAACCCACATCTATCAAAATTGATTGTCAGATAGTCTTGTTGCCATGTACAATGATTTCCTGGTTCTGCTCACTTCACTCAGCATCAGTTCATGTAAGTCTCTCCAGGTCTCTCCGAAATCCTCCTGCTGGTCATTTCTTACAGAACAATAATAGTCCATAATATTCACATGCCATTACTTATTTATCTATTCCCCCACTGATGGGTATCCATTCAATTTCCAATTTCTTGCTATTACAACAACGACTGCCACAAACATATTTGCACACGTGGGTCCCTTTCTCTCCTTTAAGATTTCTTTGAAATATAAGTCCAGAAGAGACACTGCTGGGTCAGAGGGTATGCACAGTTTGAGAGCCCTTTGGGAATAGTTCCAAATTGCTCTCCAGAATGGTTGTATCACTTCACAACTCCACCAACAATGTATTAGTGTTCCAGTTTTCCAAAATCTCCTCCAACATTTATCATTGTGTTTTCCTTTCATCTTAGCCAATCTGAGAGGTATGTAGTGGTAACAACAACAAGTTTTAATAGATAGTTATAAATATGTATATATTTATGTATATATGTGTATATTGCAAGCAGGTTAGAACTGGCCCCAGTACCCCCTTGATTTTAAATACTGTCCTATTTCTTTTTTTCCTTTTATAGTCAAGCTCCCTCAAAAAACAGTAATTGCATTCTCTTGCCTTCATTCCCCTCTTACTTTCCTAGTTCTGTGGAGTGAGCCACCATCTTTCAACTCTCCCAGATTTAAAAGAGAATAATCCTGATAGCTCATTCCTTCTTACCCCAATATTCAATCAGGGCTAAAGAATTCTTTGTTGGTTCTCCAAAGCCTCTTACATCTATGCCCTTCTGTCCCCTGACAACAGCATCCCAGGTCAGCAACACTTCTTACCTGAATTCTTGAACTATGGTCTAAATCCGAGCATCTTAAACTGTGAGTTGTGACCCTCTTGGGGTCCGAATATGGAGGCTGTGAAATTGTGATTTATTATCAATATTATTATCAGTAAATTTTTTATTTGGATACACATGCTCTGGCTTCAGTCTCCCTTTGGAATCTTTCTCGTCATGTGGGGCCTCCTGTGCTTGGATCATCCATCCTTCCTTGTTGCTGTCTCACTCTGACACATCCCTCTGCTACTCTGGTCCACTTCTGCCTTTTCTCACTGGTGGATTCCTTCTAGTTCCTTTATTTGGGAGTGACACAATGGTATGATTTATTTGAATTTTCTGTCTAAATTTTTATTTCATTTTGTTCCTGTTGCTGTTTAAATAGCTTTCCAGATTTGAACACCATTCCCCAACTGACTTTTTTGCTTTTATTTGTATCCCCAGCACTTTGCATAGTGCTTGACAAATAGTTCTTCAGAAATGATGCTTGCCTACTTTGTCTCTTTCTGAGGGGATAAATGCATTTTCCTCTGTAGGCCTTCAAAGACCCACTGGCTTCAGCTGACCTAACCATGTTTACTGTATGTTATTCTTCTGCATGAATTCTACATGAACATCAAACTATAATTTCCACAATTCTCTCCATTTCCCACCTCCATGTCACTAATCAGGCTGTCTTTCTTCCCTGTAATATACTACTCTCTGCCCTCTGTTGCTCAGAACACTGAACTTGCCATAAGACTCAGCACCTGAAACATCTCAAGAAAAATCTTTTCTGCAACTCCTCAGATGTCAGAACTTTCTCCCTTCTCCTCAGACTATCCTGTATAAACTGATTTTTCTATGGTCCCTCCTTGTCCAGCCACAGGAGAATGAGAGGTCTTTCAAGGCTGAGAATATTTGTCATTGCCTCTTATTTTCAGTAGTAGACTTACTGATTCCTTTTGGTGGCCACACTATTGATAAAAGATGGTTTTCATTCTGGAGAGCAATTAGGAACTGCCCAAAGGGCTCTCAAACTCTGTGTACCCTTTGATCCAGCAGTGTCTCTACTGGGTTAAAGAGATCATAAAGAGACCAAGAGATCATAAAAAAGGGAAAAGGACTGACAGGTTCAAAAATGTCTGTGGGCAGTCCTTTTTATAGTGGCAAAGAACTGGAAACTGAGTGGATGCCCATCAGTTGGACTCTGACTGAGTAAGTTGTCGTATATGAATGTTATGGAATATTATTGTTCTATAAGAAATGACCAGCAGAATAATTTCAGAGAGGCCTAGAGAGATTTACGTGAACTGATGCTGAGTGAAATGAGCAGAACCAGGAGATCATTATACATGGCAACAAGATTATGCAATGATCAATTCTGCTGGACAGGGCTTTCTTCAACAATGAGATGATTCATGCCAGTTTCAATGGTTTTGTGAGGGAAAGAGCCATCTGTACCCAAAGAGAGGACTGTGGGGACTGAGTGTGGATCAAAGCATAATATTTTCACTTCTTCTTCTTTTCTTCTTCTTCTTCTTGTTTGTTTTCTTTTTTCTCATTGTTTTCTTTCTTTTGCCTTTTGATTTAATTTTTCTTGTGCACCATGATGTATATAGAATGTGTTTAGAATAATCACACATGTTTAACCTCTATCAGATTGCTTGATGTGTATGGGAGAGGGTGGAAAGAAGGGAGGGAGAAAAATTTGGAACACAAGATTTTGCAAAGGTGAAAGTTGAAAACTATCTTTTTATGTATTTGTAAAAATAAAAAGCTATTTTTAATAATATATGAAGAAAACCAAAAAATATGCACACGAAATCTATACCTATACCTATATCTATATCTAGAAATATAGCTATAAGTCCCATGTAGGTAGAGATTTTTAAAAAGAAGAAAAAGAACAGAGATGGTGTGAGTTGTGAAATATTTTCTTTTTTGTGGTTCTGCTCCCTAATGTTCCCAGTCATCTTCTTTCATCAGATATGTATTGCATCCCTACTATGGGCCAGACCAAGAGTTAGTCACTGAAAGTACAAAAACAAATAAGGAAGGAGATTCTGCCCTTGAGGATTTAAGAAATGAATGGATTAATAACCAAGAGATCATTGAGCGCTCAGTATGTGTGAAACATAGGAGACAGACCTTTATAGATGCAGTCATCAGGGAGTTTACACTCTAATAACCAGAGGTGAATCTTGGAGCTGGGAGGGAACAGAATACCAGAGCAGACTGATTCCAGAAACAATATACTTGGGTTGAATCCCGGCTCCATAACGGAGGGAAATGATGGTAGTTGTGGTGGTGGGAAGGTTACACGGTTGTGTAGCAGTATGGCTGTAGTCAAAGCTGTGGAGCAGATGTCTGACAGGCAGGGCTGGGGGAAGGGTGGGACAAGTTTTCAGAGCAAGGTTTTGCAAAGGAAAGGGTTAAAAATTCAAGATCCTGACTTGGGCTGATAGTAAACAGACCATAGCAACTGTGGCTGAAAATGTCTAGAAGAAGGCTGGGGGCAAAGGCACTCCACACTGATTCCTCAAGGGATGATAAGTATTTTCTATTAGGTAGATGAGAGGATCTGAGGGATCTGGCACAGGAGCCTGAACACAGGGAAAGATGGATGGGAGCCAGAGTGCCCTCAGGCAAAAGTACCAGTGATGATCAAAGAGGGAGAGGACACTGAGCAGAACAGGCAAGGTGCAGGCAAGGGGTTATATACTGGTGGATCTTTAATTAATATGTATTTAATTGAATTAAAACCCATTGAGAACTCAAAGACTGAACACGAGCAAGTATTTTATTTTTTCCTGAGACATGACAAATGAAATCTAAAAGTATAGGTCATATCTCTCTATTCTCTATGCCATTTAATCACTCAATCAATGAGTCAACAATAATAGCAATAAGTTATAACCAATAAGTCAATAAGTGTTTCAGTCACATTGGCAATCACAAAACAAAACAAAACCTTACTCTTTTTTTTCTCAATAGTATTTTATTTTTTCAAATACATGTAAAGAGTTTTGAACGTTCATTTTTGTAAGAGTTTGTGTTGCAGATTTTTCTCCCTACCTCCTTCACCTCTCCCCTCCCTAAGACAGCAAGCAATTAAACCTAGGTTAAACGTGTGCAATTCTTCTAATTTCCATATTTCCATATTTGCCATGTTGTACAAGAAAAATCAGACCATAAGGGAGAAAAATAAAACATAATAAAAAAGCAAACAAACTAACAATAAAAGGTGAAAATACTTTGCTTTGATCCATATTGAGTTCTCCATGCCATAGAGGGGCATTTTCCATCCCAAGTCTATTGGATTGTATTGAATCACTACATTGCTGAGAAGAGCAGGTCCATAATCTTACTGTGTATAATGTTCTCTTGGTTCTGTTTACTTCCCTTAGCATCAGTTTAGTAAATATTTCCAAAATTTTCTGGAATGATGCTGCTGATCCTTTCTTATCAAATAATAATATTCTGCTGCATTTATAGACCACAACATATTCAGCCATTCCCCCAACCGGTGGCCATCCGCTCAACTTCCAGTTCCTCCCCATACAAAAAGGGCTGCCACAAACATGATCTCTTTGGGACAGAGACCCAGGAGTGACCTGCTGGACCTGAACAGCAAAACCTTACTCTTAAGGAGTCCAAAGCCTCAGCAGAGAAACAATATGCAGATAGTCACGCCCAAACAAAGTGTGATCAGGAGACGCTAATCTGAGAGGGAAGGCCCTAGGAGGATTGCTGGGGGCTTCCTGCAGAAGGTGGGTTTTCTGCTGAGACCAGAAGGAAGACTAAGAATAAAACTGGTGATTCAAAGACAAAAATAAAATAATCCTTGCCCTAGAAAAGGGTACATTCTACTAGGGGAGGGACACAATGTATATGTGTGTATATGTGTCTATAGACAAAAATTGCAAGCAGTTGGTGGGATCTGGCAAGGCTTCACTTAAAATATGGTGCTTGTGTGGAGAGGTTTGGGAAAAAATAAGGATTCTGTGAGTGAATTAGAGAGGAAGAAGTAGAAATTTGCTAGAATGGTGTTAGCTGGTGCAAAAGGAAAGGGGCAGGAGTGTAAGCCATAGCAGGAAGGCCAGCACGACTCAGCCCCCAGCATTTGGGAATGTCCACACCCACACAGGGAGATCTATAGTCTGGGCTAGCTTTTCATAAGGATAAAGCCCAAGAACTTTGTTTTTAATGAATATGGAATTTTTCAACCATTTTTTCTTTCCAGAAACAGTCTAAATTATTTATATTGTCAGCAAATGATGTTACTTAATCTTCTACGCCATTAATAAATATATTGCAATTTTTTTTTATTTTGGCACTGTTCCTGGGCTGTCCAAGCTCTGACCTTTTATTAGGCTCAGAATTTGTGATAGTAAAAATGTCTATTCTTAATTTTCAGGCCAGATTCTTGGTGGAAAGGCTGCCATAATTGATTTTTTTTTTATTCTCTGCTCAAGGACCAGAGTGAAGGTATCCTAACTCAGAAGCCCATCTCCTCCTCAGGCTGATCTCCTTTAAAGGTTAGGGCTCTTAGTCTGACCAGGCTTTCAGTGTATCAGCTATAAGGTATCTCATTTCCTGTAGGCTAATCCAGGCCTATCAGAATCAATCTCTTTTTTTGTTTCATTGGATGGATGCTACTTGTGATGTACTATCCCAGTCTAGGCCATACCTTCCAGTGGTAAAATATCAATTAATGCAATTGGGCTGGAGATGAGTGAAGGAAAGGATGGGACAGATGCGTCCTTCCTCAAGGACAACTGGAAGAGGAAATGGTATAAGCAGCCATTCACCAAAAAATAGAAAAGACAGAATAAAAGGAAATGTATTCAAGAGTTAGACTTCAAGACAAAGACAGAAACAGGCAGGGACAAGAAACTGAGGACAGAAAGGCAATTCCATGCAAGCAAGCATGTGTTAAACTGTTACCTTGGTGCAGGAATGGTGCCCAGGGCCTCAAATATGAGCAAAAAGAAAGACATTTTCTGCCCTCAAGAAGCTTACATTCTTGAGAGGGAAAACAACACACAAAAGACAGTGAAAGGGGGTTGGGAAATTGAAGATACCTTTGTAAGACTCAGAGAGACATAGAGAAGCAGAGAGAGAAGATGGAGAAAGCCCGTAATGTGCCAAGCAAATGGCTTTTGTAACAGATGACTGGATCAATGATCCAAATCAGCAGCTACCCAAAAATAGAGGGTTTAAGGTCTAAGAACCCCAGGATGAGATGGAGAGCAGAGACAGAGAGAAGTGATACAGAGAGGGAAACTAGGCTAGCAGGGACAGGGATTGTGGCACAATGGATGGAACAACAGTCTTGGAGTCAGGAGGTTCAAATATGACCTCAGACACCAATCAGGCACTTGAAGCCTACTAGCTGTGTGGTCCTGAGAAGTCACTTAAGCTCAATTTCCTTGGGAGAAAAAAATAAACCTAGGCTAGCATAAATGAACAAAGGTTCTACTCATCAGCAAAGCAATTTTCATGATGCATAAAGTGAGAAGACAAAATGCATAATTGCTATGTTCCTCCAAAAAAGGATAAATAAAGCAACTACTTTGTGTTCATCTAAAAAAAAACATTCAAATGAAATGATTGTTGCCCTCAAGGAGCTTACATGTTCAAAGGACTCTAAAGAATATGCAAATGTTCTGTTTGACTCAAACTTTCGTGGAATTTTAAAATGTTGATCATCTAACACTAAAGATTGGATTCCCAGGTTTCAGCACCTGGTTCTTGTCCTTCACTCTCAAAGAGGACCAAATGATGTCACTGTGTGAGTGTAGAGTTAAGTGGGATTGACTATGACTGATCAGACCAATGGGGGCTCGGAATGCTCTGCCACAGGTTGGACACAAATAGTCCATGGACATTTGGGGTGGATTCTCTAACTTTGCACATCTCACGTTTCTTCTGAGCTACTTCAATTCTGCTTTGCTCCACGAGCATGACCCCTTTTCTGATGAGGGTAGGTTGGTGGTCCTGTGCCAGTGTCTCCCATGTCACAAGTCAATTCTAACATTCTAAAGGGAGATCTTGAGAGTGTTCTTGAACCCCTTTTTCTGACCACCTTGTGAGCGCTTGCCCTGTGTGAGTTCTCCATAAAATCATCTTTTTGACAAACGTACATTTGGCGTTCGAACAACGTGGCCAGCCAATGGAGCTGTGCCCTCTTCAGTAGAGTTGGGATGCTGGGAAACTCAGTTTGAGAAAGGACCTCAGGGTCTGATACCTCAACCCGCCAGGTGATCTTTAGACTCTTTCTTACACAATACAAATGGAAACGGTTCAGTTTCTGGTATGGTACTGGTAGACTGTCAATACAATAACTTTGATGGTCAATCTAATACCTCTTCTCTCCCACATTTTCCTTCAGAGCCTCCCAAGCACTGAGCTAGCTCTGGCAATGTTTGGGTCAACCACATTTTCACGTGGACATCCCTGGAAAACATACTGCCTAGGTAAGTGACCGTATCCACATCATTCTATCTGTTGTAACTCCCCATTTGTTGTAACTGATGCTCCACATATGGATGACATATGCATCCACATGTTAATTGTTGGGCCAAAATTATCACAAGCAGCAAAGAATCTCTCAGCACCCAAAGATACCAGAAAAGATAACCAGCCAGAGAGGCAGCATGGTTCACTAGACTGGACATCATAAATCGTAAATTTGATCTTCCCAATGCTCCCTTGTGCCATTGTGATCTTGAATGAGCTCCCTTTTCTCTGGACTGAGGATTTTTTTTAAATCTTTTAAAAAAGATGAGGTTCCCAAGAAAACATCGTACACAGCAACAAGATTATGTCATGATCAACTCTGATCCATGTGGCTCTTTTCAATAATGAGATGATTCAGACCAATTTCAGTAGACTTGTGATAGAGAGAGCCATGTACATTCAGAGAGAAAATGATGGGGATTGAAGGTAGATCACAACATAGGGTTTTTAACCTTTAAGCTTTTTTTCTTCCTCATTTTTTTCCTTTTTCATATGATTTTTTCTTGTGCAGCATGATAAATGTAGAAATATGTTTAGAAGAATCAAACATGAATTGGATTAATTGCTATCTGAGAGAGAGGGTGGGAGGAAGAGAGAGAGAAAAATTTGGAACACAAAGTTTTGCAAGGTGAATGTTGAAAATTATCTTTGCATGTATTTTGAAAATGAAATGCTATTATTTAAAAAATTGAATTAAATTTTTAAAAAAGGTGAAGTTTCAATAGTTGTTTTCTCAGAGCTTCTTCTAGGTAAAAATCCATGTTTCTCTATAGTGCGTTAGAAAATGAGGTGCTCCCAATCTAGAAGTTGTCAGGCAATTTATGCTCCCCACACCTGTATACCTCTAGCTCCTTTTATTGAGGATGATCAGGAATCTCCAGTCAATTTTATGGGACTTTAGGTTGGTTTAGAAAGAGCAATGTGTGGCAAGAGAAAAAAAAAGTCCACTTCTCAGCTCCACTATCCTTCCCTCAACATGTAGTATTTGCCTTTTTTTGTTTGGACAAACACTTATTGAGAGACTATTGTGTAAACGCAAGTTAGGAGCAGCACACTAGTATGATTTATTTAAATAGTCCATGTGGATTTTCATTTCACTTAGTTCCTATGGCCATTTAAACTACTTTCACATTTAAAACAAGATATCTCACTCATATAGAGTTAGAAAAAGCATTCTTCTGGTTTTATTTTTAATATAAAATCAGTTTTAAACAAACGAGTATAATTCTGTTTCTCTGGGATATCTATGGGAATGTGGAGACAATTCTGTAATCCAGAGCCCAGCTTTGTAAGATCAATCAATTCATTAATAAAACTTGAAGCATGTCTTAAATGCCTACTGACTGCCAGGCACTGTTCCTAGCCAGATTTCCCATTGGACTGAATTTTTTTTGGTAGTAAACATTGAAACCTCTGATTCCAAATGATCTTGAATTGACATGTGTGATGATGAAAGATGAGATGATGTCATTCACCTCCCTCTTAAAAGGGAAAATTTTTACTAGTCCTTGAAATATAGTGTGATTACTTCTCCCACTTATTTGGGATATAGAAGTTAAATATATCCTACTTGGCTATCAAATAAACATTTGACTTTCCCAGAAAAGAGAAATCAGGTGAAGAAACTCATCTTAGAGGTATCTTACAGGGGCATTTTTAAAAATCCCAGGCCTCAAGCTAATCAAATTGAATGAACAAGTGGAGACATTGTTTGCTTCAAGAATATGTCCTTAATTAAGGATCCCTTCCCCAACAAGAAATCACACTGTTTCCATATCAGAAATATCCCTAGGTGTTAAATAGCAAAGTAGTTTTTAAAAGCCATAGGAACTATGGTTAGGGAAACGAGCATTAAAACAAAAAATAAAAAATATCCATGCGTTAATAAGATGTTTGCACATGATAGTCTTTGTCATATATATCTTTGTCAATATCTGTTTTTATCTATACTCATCACTATATCATAGATCCCTATATCCATTCTTGTCTTTGTCAATATCTATTTTCTATATCAATCCCAAACCACCTATGGAGAAATGGAAATAAATCTTCCCATGTATTTAGGTGTGTGTATGTCTGTCTTTATATTTTTATTGTTCATAAAAACTTATGTATATATATATATATATGTATATTTATATATGTTCATATATTTCCAACTATCTATTCATCTCTGTATCTATTTCCAAAAATATCTGTTTGTGTACTAAAGGCTAAACAAATGCTATCTCCCTAGCAGCGTGCAGGACTGAGAGCTTAAATAAGCTCTATGAATAAGAGGAGCAAGGCAGGATTTTTTCTATGAACAATAAAATGCCTAATGGATGAAATATATAGACCACAAGACTTTAGGTTAGATATCAAGTATATTGGCCCCCAAAGATAGTAGATCCTTCAGTGGGAGTGAAGAAGGTACTGAGGAATATTGCTCTCTTGAACTCCTTAATAGCTAAATTGCTTAATTTTCTCTCCCTTCGGGATGCTTTAGTTTTCTTTTACCTCAATACTAATGACATCAGAAGATCCCAAAGGATAGGAACTTTTTCCTAATTTTTCCTGCTGTTCTGCAATCTTACTATCCTTCCTTCAGCAAAAGTGAACGGATCCTTGATCTCCAAGAGTTTCTTTTTAAGAGGAGAAATATCATGCAATAAATGAAGGTAAATGTAAAAGCTGAAGAAGTCTTAAGATGGAGGCAATGGGAGAAAAGGCAGTAGCAAAAAAAGATGTCCGAATATTTGGGTGGAATTATGAAGAGAAGAGAGATAATGGTGAAGAAAGACTATTTCAAGCATAAAGACATACTGAGCAAAGAGCACAGAGGTGGGAATTGCTTTATGCTGTGTTTGAGGGAAACTCGGAACTGGTGATCAGTCAAGCCTGAAACAAAAATTCATTATCTGTGAGGTGAGAGAGAGAGAGAGAGAGAGAGAAAGAGAGAGAGAGAGAGAGAGAGAGAGAGAGACATAGAGAAATTAATAAGGAATCTTATAAAAATGATGGTGTTATTGATGATGATGATATAGATAAAATTCAAAGAATGAATCAGACTCCATTCACTAGGAGTTTCCATTTTAATAAGAGCTAAGGTAGGGAGGATAAAGAGAATAAATGTAAAAATAATAATAAACACAATTTGATTAACCACAAGGCAGTTTGGAAGCAAGATCCCCAGCTATTGATAGAGAAATCCAAAATTCATCTAGAAGGTGTTGATTACTTTTTTTTCTGGAAAAAAAGAGAGATAATCAATGAGATGAAGATGAGGAAGATATTGATAGTAGAGACTGGTTACTTTCATACAGCACAGAGAGAATGACAGTTTGTCTGCATAAGAGAGCACAGGAACGGAAGAAATGTCCAGCAAGGCTGGAAAGATGAGTTGGGACCAAGTTGTGAGTGGCTTTCAAAGCTAGATGGCATGTGCAAATTATATGAATGGGAGTTATGTACACTTAACCAGGAAAGATAATTGTACGGTTTATTACATAGGTTCTAAATGCAAAACAGAGAAAATTAACCTGAAGTTTTGAAGTATCACTCTGATAGCAAGGTAGAAGATGGGCTTAAAATTAAGGGGAAAAGGTAAGGAGGCTAATTAGAAAATAACTGTGATCATCCATGGGAAACACAATAAGTTCCCAAAATTACATGGCAGTCCTATAAGTCAAAAAGGTGAAACAAATGCAACAGAAGTTTAGGAAATGGAAATGACAAAATCTGGCAATTTATGGGATATATGTCGGTAACTATGTGGAACAATGAAGAGAGTGCTAGGCAGGGAGCCAGATCTGTCTCAGACATTTACTAGCTGTGTGACACTGAGCAAGTCATGTAACCCCTGTATGCCTCAGTTTCCTCATTTGTTAAGTAAAGACAATAATAACATATACCTCCCAGGGTTGTTGTGAAGATCAAATGGCATAATAATCATAATATAGCAAGCATTATATAAGTATATATATATATATATATGTATATATTTTGTCATTTATTTTTGTTGTTGCTCTTTTTCCCCTCCTTCCCTCCTCCTCCTCTTTCTTCCCCTTCTATTCTCTCTCCTCTTCATCCTACTCCTCATTTTTTCTCAACCTTTTCCTCCCCCTCTTCCTTCTTCTTTTCTGTACCTGGGGTTGATGAGCACCACACTCATCAGAAATGATGGAGTCTGGAGGATAATAGGTTCTGTTTGGACATTTTTAGATTGAGATATTTCTGAAGTATACTGTGCAAAATTTCTTTTTTTAAGTTTAATAGTGTTTTAGTTTTCCAAATATGTATAAAAATAATTTTCAACATTTACTTTTGCAAAACCTTGTATCCCAAATATTTCTTCCTCTCCTTCCCTCTCTTCCACTCTCCTCCTCCCCAAGACATCAAGCAATCTGATCTAAGTTAAAACATGTTTCTTCTAAGCACATTTCCATATTTGTTATGCTATGCATATAAAAAAAATTAGATCAAAAGGGGAAAAAACATGAGAAAGGAAATAGAAATAAACAAACAACAACAACGATGAAAATACTATGCTCCATAGTTCTCTCTCTGAATTCGGCTGGCACTTTCCATCCTAAATCTCTTGGAATTGACCTGAATCACCACATTGTCGAGAAGAGCCAAGTCCATCACAGCTGTTCATCATATAATTTTGCTATTACTATGTACAATGTTCTCTTGGTTCTATTCACTTCACGTAGCATCAGTTTATGCAAATCTTTCCAGGCTTTTTTATTTTCTGAAATCAGGCTGCTCATCATTTTTTTTTATAGAACAATAATATTTCATTACATTCATATACCATAAATATATTCATCTGTTCCCCAACCGATGGGCATTCACTCAATTTAATTTCCTTGCGAATACAAAAAGAGCTGTTACAAATATTTGTGCACATATGAGCTCTTGTCTCTCCTTTATGATCTCTTTGGGATATAGGCCCAGTAGTGACACTGTGGGATCAAAGGGATCGTATACCCAGTTTTACAGCCCTTGGGGCACAGTTCCAATTTGTTCTCCAGAGTGGTTTGAACAGTTCGAACTCCATCAACAATGCATCAGTGTCCCAGTTTTCCCACATCCCCTTCAATATTCATCATTATCTTTTCCTGTCATCTTAGCCAATCTGAAAGATACAGAGTGGTATCTCAAAGTTGTCTTAATTTGCATTTCTCTAATCAATAGTGATTTGGAGTAAATATAAATTACTTCATTTGACTAGAAATGGCTTAAATTTCTTTATCTGAAAACTTCTGTTCATATCCTTTTACCATTTATCATTTGGTGAATGTCTTGTATTATTATAAATTATAAAATCAATTCCCTACATATTGAAAAATGAGACCTTTACCAGAAATACTGGATGTAAAGAAAATTTTTTCCAAGTTTTGTGTTTCCCCTCCAACCTTGGCTGCATTGGTTTTGTTTGTACCAAAACTTTTAAATTTTGTGTAATCAAAATTATTTATTTTTCATTTCATAACATTTGGTAATTCTTCTTTGTACATAAATTCCTTTCTTCTCCACAGATCTGAGAAATCAACCATCTCTTGTTCTTCTAATTTGCTTATAATATCACCTTTTATGTTCAAATCATGAATCCATTTCAAACTTATTTTGGTATAAGGTGTTAGATGTTAGTCAATGCCTAGTTTCTGCCATATTGTTTTTCAACTTTCCCAGCAATTTTTGTCAAATACTGAATTTTTATCCCAGAACCTGGGATCTTTGGGTTTATCAAACTATAGATTATTATTTTCATTGAAATTGTGTCTTGCAAACCTAACCTATTCCACTGATTGACCACTTTGTTTCTTAGGTAGTAACAGATAATTTTGATGACAGTTACTTTATAATATAATTTTAGGTCTACTATGGCTAAGTTACTTTATGTTGCTTTTTTTTTTTTTCATTAAATCCCTTGAAATTTTTGACCTTTTAATCTTCCAGATAAATTTTATTTTTTTTCTAGCTCTATAAGATAATTTCTTGGCAGTTTGATTGGCATAAGACTGAATAAGTAGATTAATTTAGGTAAAATTATCATTTTTATTATATTAATGGCCTATTTATGAGCACTTTATATTCTTCCAATTATTTAGATCTCATTTTATTTGTGTTTTGTAATTGTATTCATATAGTTCCTGGCTTTCTCTTGGCAAATAGATTCTGAAATATTTTATATTATCTACAATTTTTTTAATGGGATTTCTCTTTGTCTCTTGCTGCTCTCTTTTTTGGTAACATACAGAAATGCTGATGATTTATGTGGGTTTATTTTATATCTTAAAACTTTGCTAAAGTTGCAATATAGTTTTTCAGTAAATTCTCTAGGATTCTGAAAGTATACCATCATATCATCTGCAAAGAGCGATAGTTTTGTTTCTTCTTTGCCTACTCTAATTCCTTTGATTTCTTTTTCTTCTCTTATTGTGAAAGCTAACATTTCTAATACAATATTGAATAGGTAATTGTGATAACGAGCAACCATGTTTCATCCCTGATCTTATGGGGGATGCTTCTATCTTATCCTCATTAAATGTAATGATTGCTGTTGGTTTTATGTAGATGCTATTTATCTGCGGTACAAAATTCCAAGAGGTATTCAACATGAAAATTAGGAAAGAATCCACGGAAAGTTAAAGAGGTATGGAGGGAGGGAAATAGACTTGGGAGTCATCTGCACATAAGTGATAAACTAATGCAAACTGATAGAATTTCTGACTGAGTACAGAGAGGAAATAGAAGAACAAGAGAGCCTCTTGGTGGGCACCATGGTTAGTAGGTATAACTAGTATGACAATCCAGTAAAAGAAACTGAGCAGTAGCAGCAGGACAGATAGGAGGAGAATGAGGAGAGAACAGTGTCAAAAAAATCCAAAGATAAGATAGTATTTAGAAGAACCTCGTATGCAGCTCTAAGTTCTATAGACCGTTAAAGAACTGATGAGGCTAGAAAAGTCCATTAGATTAGCAATTACCTCACGGATAACTTCAGAAAGAACAGTTTTGTGGCCAAAAGCCAGTTTGTAAAGAGCTAAATAAAAAAAAAAATAAGTGAGTAGAGGAGCCAAGACAATGAGCATAGACAGCTGTTTCTACAAGTTTCTTCTGGGAAGGAAGGGGCATTTAAGAAAACAATATAAAGAAATGGTTTTATATTGGAACAAGAGGTTTGGCAATTGTTAATGCTGTAAAGTTTCCCATACATATAACATGTAAATAAAAAGCTATTAAATATATATATATATATATATATATATATATATAATATAATGGGAAAAAAAAGAAATGGTTTTATTCCATAGCCAGCAAAAAGGATTACAAAGTGAAGCTCTCAAATCATCACTAACACTTCCCACTGGGATATTCTCCCCTGCCATTTATGCAGAAGCATATTCCTTCTGTTACCATGGGTCTCAACCACTCGAAGACATGTCTCTTCCCCTGCCACAGGTCCCAGCCACTCCAAGATGTGTCTCTTCCCCTGTCACAGGACCCAACCACTCTAGAATGCTTTAACAGTAAGCTCAGTCTGAGGCAGCTATCCACAAGCCAATCAGTGAACCTCACCTGTCTTGCCTAAGCAAGACAGAAAGAGCAGAAACTACCCATCGAGGGTCACATGCAAACTGGATGACATATAAATACAGAACAGCGGTGCTCGTTTTGGTGTCTTTGTTTTTGCAAACTTTCTATCACCATCTGAGATGAAGTGAGAGAACAGAAATCACAGCAAATGTGAGCTGGGGCGACATAGACATCACCTCTCCATGGTTAGAGGGCTTTTACATCTCAAGAGGTTGTAGAAGAAGAAAAGGAGAAAACTTTGTGCTGCCTCAAGCCTGTTGTAGATGAAAGAACCAAGTTCTGGATAATTGGAATATTTTTTTTTTTTAAAGAGAGAAGTTTTTCCATGAAATGAACTACTGAAGATGCGAGGAGGAGGAAAAACAAAACAAAATTCCCCCAGAAAACAACAACCACCAATAAATCCTGAGGAAGTTAGAGTTGGCCCTTGTGAGAGATGGAGGATTCAGACAGAAATTCAAATAGTGGTTGAGTAGCTACTACAGGAATGGCTATTCTATTGTCCAAGAGAGATTTAATTTTATTTAATGAGAGAGGTTGGGCGATGTGCCCGTTCTCACACAGCCAGGAAGTGCCAGGGTAGGATCATGATTCAGGATGACAGCTCCTAGTAAAATGTTCCCTCTGATGGACCCTCTAGCTTTTAGGGTGTATTGAATAGAGATTGGTGAGATCTTAACTTCTTGTTTCATTGAATCAGTGACTCCCACAATACACAGCACATTCATGTCGAAACAATAACATCAGCTCTCACCTTGCAGTTGTGATGTGAAGAGAGGAACAAAGACCCCAATTTATTACCCTCAAATCCTAGCTAAAGAAGGTCGTGTTTCTATTACCATGATGGTCTATATCACCCTGAATGAATAGTGTACAATCTCTGTCTCCAAAGGGAGAGGTGAGGATGGTGACCCTTGATCGTAAGGCTGCCCGCAACCATCGGTGTAGGTCTTTGCAAACTAGACTTACATCTTTTAGTCCAAAGTAATACAATGAAACTACTTAGTGTTGCATAACACACTGAGAAAGTAGGAATCCAAATTGGAATCCTTGTTCTCCTATCCCAAGTTAAAGCTCCTCAGGTTTTACATCTAGCCTCAATGATAGCAAAATTATGTGAGTCAGAGCCCTTGGGTGGCAAAATCACAAACAAATTGATGGATCATTATTGAGATGGAGGGAGCTGTCAAGCAGAGTACCCCAGGGGCTGTACTTGGTTTAGCACCATCAGAATATAGATGTGTGAATAGATGACATTATTATGGCAGGATTGTGGGTGAAACAAAACTGAGCACAGGCAAAAAGGTGGATGAAAAAATTGGAGTACAATAAAAGATCGAGTATTCTTAATTGGTCCAATCCAATAAGATGCAATTCAATGGGGAAAAAAAATCTAAAATTCTACACTTGAGTTAAAAACAAATCTAGCTTTATAAGTGTTGTAAGTTCCCACTTTTCATGTGGAAAAAAATAAATCCAGAGGCAATCTGACTAGGTCAGAGGTGACATATGAATGATTGCTCTGAAAACTACATTTTAGGAAAGAAATTAAGCAAAACAAGACAATAAGGAGGTATAAATGCTTAAGTTCATACCATGTAAGGGAAATTCATGGGGAATATGGAAGCTGTTTTCAAGTATATGAAAGGTTCTTTACTAAAAAGGAATTCGATGCATGCTGCAGAAATAGAAGCAATGAATATCATTTGTTTTTATATCACCTACAATTCCACTGGAATTGTTTCCATTCCTGTCCCAGAGAATGATTATGTATCAAGAGGATTCGTCTTCTCAAAACAAAAAAAGGAAAAGGAAAAGGAAAGAAAAGCAAAAGAAGAAAAAATATTTTTCTGATTTGATTTTTTCTCTTTTTTTGTTCAATTGTCTTTCTGTTACCTTTGTCTTCTTAGTTGTCTATATATCTTAGATATCAGAATTTTATAAGAAAAATGCGATACAAAGATTTATTTTTCTCATTTGACTCTCTCCTTTCCTATTCATTATTTTAAGAAAAATCTTTTCAGCTTTATTTAATTGAAATTACCTATCTTAATAGTTTATATGCATCATATGATTAATAATTCATCATTTGAGCCCTCAAATCAAATGTTATCAGCTTCCTACTAGGTTCTCAGCCAGGCCCCAACTCAAACTCAAGAGAAAACTCACCTGTGGCCCTTAATTAGCTTCCCTTCTGATCCCTCAGAGGTCTGGTTCAATACCTGCTACTTTGCCTTGCTGACCTTGTGATCCTGACTTAATCACTTCCCTTTCCTCAGTATTCTTCTCTCTAAAATAAGACTTTTATTAAATGATCCTTGAGATCTCTAACTATTCACAAGGTGTAATCCTTTGCATTCCTCCCTCTTAAAATTGGAAAATAAAGAGATGTCCCCATGCGGGGAGAGAACAAAAATATTTCATCTGTCTATAGTCATGTAAGTTATATGGTCTCTCTTCTATGTTGATATTCAGGTTTATCTCCATTTGGATTTATTGTAAATATGGTGTAAAATGTTGGTCTAAGCCTAATTTCTGCCAAACTTATTTGCATTTTCCCTAGGTTGTATGTTCCCCACGCATAGGGATTTCTTTTCTATGTAATTTATTTTCTTACTTTTATCAAATACATAATTATTCAGTTATTCTTATTCTTCCTTATCTAATCTGTTTTATTGATCTACCATTCCACTTTTTAAACATTATTTCCCTTGATGTTTTGGATACTTTATTCCCTCAAATGAATTTCGTGGTCATTTTATTGAGTTCTGTAAGCACCCCTTTGGTAGTTTGATTGTTATAGCATTAGAAATGTAAATTAACTTGGGTAATATTGTCCTTTTGAAAATATTGGCACAGCGCAGCCATGAGCAGGAACTATTTCTCCAGCTATTTAAGTTGTTCTTTATCTCTTTAAGGACAGTTTCATAAATGAATATAAGTTGGCATTGACTGTAATTTTGAGAATGACTGCTGTAATATTTTACTGATTTTGAAATAATTTTATGGGATTTCCTGTCTATCACTGAGTGAGTCTTACTCTAGCTCTCAGGGGAAAAACAATAACAAAACAAAAAAGCAAAGACAAAGCAAACAAAAACTACTACTTTTTAATAATTAACATAGAATTCAGGATTAGACTAGTAATTTTATTTGATTTTATTGACCCACGGAACTTTTGGAGAATATAAGTCCCTGTCCAAACAAAAGTCATCATTTTCTCCATAACACAAAGTCTTTCAGTGTTGCTTAAAACACTTAAAACACTGAGCCTCATATTAATACATTTTAGAGGTCAAGGTCAGGATGAAGATGCTTCTGGCTTTATTCACTAGCAGCACTCCTGAGAATTAGAAACACTAAGTGAGATCACTAAGTGAGATCATCTGCCTTGGGAGGTTTGAAGGGCTCATCCCTTAGAGATCATGAGATTGAGGCTAAAAAATATTTCAATGGGAGAAGGAAGGTTGGTAAAGAATCTTGCACTAAGGCAGACTCTCTCCTCCTCATGGGATGTGGGGCAAACAAAACCTGCCTCGAATGGACTAATGCCACTTGGAAGAGAAGAAGTGATGGTGTGCTTGTTAAGGCTGTCATTGAACTACATGAGCTGTGAGGTCCCTTACCATTCTGACTTTAACCCCCAGGGATCCTCCCCATGGTGAGAAAGAATATGAATATTTAAACCCTCCAAGACTAGGAGAGAAAACTACTTCTACATGTGTGTGTGTGTGTGTGAGAGAGAGAGAGAGAGAGAGAGACAGAGAGAGAGACAAAGAGTCAGACAGAGAGACAAAAACAGAGATAGAGACAAAGAGAAATACAGAGAGAAAAAGAGACAGACAGAGACAGAGAGACAGAGAGAGCGAGCCACAGAAGTGTAAGATAGACAGACAGAAACAGAGACAGAACAAAGAGATAGAGAGACAGAGAGATAGAGAGACAGAGGGATAGAGACCCAGAGAGAGGAAGGATAAGGGAAGGAAAGAACGTTTACTAGGAAGAGATGGAACAGATGGGGACTTTTGGGGGCATTCTCTGATGGCTGATTGCTTTTTTGACTTAGGGGGTATACAGAGGGACATGTCTCAGACTGGAATCCAATCAAAATTTAATAGAAACTCATTAAAACAGAAGAACAATATCACCCTCACTTCTACTGTTCGCATTGCCAGTTTAGTTTGGACTGAAAGTCTTTATCATTGTCATTAAAGCCAGAGTCCAACGTCTCTGATTTAAGAGATTTTGGTCAATTTGGCTTTGAAAGCAGAGAACCAGACATCTCATGGTCAGTCAGGATCTGAGACCTTCAGCTTTTCCTCTCATCCTGGGCTAAGTAGGAGTAGAATGAGGAACCGATGGAAAATTGTTTAATTCTTTATAATATTATCCTCTTGATAGGTTGGACTTATGAATGAGAATAGTAGATTTTAATCATAGTACTCAATAATAATAGTTTAATATAAAAAAAACTTTCATGTTTTAAAAAAAATATTTTGATAGGAGAAGGAAGGTTGGTAAAGAATCTAGCACTAAGGCAGATTCTCTCCTCCTCATGGGATGTGGGGCAAATAGATCCTGCCTCGAATGGACTAATGCTATTAACATGATACGTATTCCTGTAAAATTAGTCTTAATGTGACAATTCAGGAAGAAAATTATTCCTGGTGAAAGACTACTTGCCAATATATCCAAGATGAGTTTTCAAATTTTATATTTTCAGGTAGACAGAAGATTCTAAAGACCATTCAATACTCATTTATTATTTATCCAAAGGTAAGAGTGAATTTAAGTTACAAATACTAGGCCCAGAAGGAGACCCGGCGAGCAAAGTCCTTGGAGTTAAAGCTAGAGAAAAGAGCACAGATCCAGGCTTAGTGAGATCTGAAAAAAATAAATATTCATTCATGACTTTCTGTGTGCCCTGGACACTGTGCTAGGATTTGAGGATGCCGACTATTCCCATCACTGCCCTCATGGAGCCAGCATTATATAGGGGAAAACAACATGAAAAGGTAGAATTTGACAAAAGCACGGGCAGCCAGGCCAGCCAAGTCTTCCCATTCCCATCTAAACTAGAGACATCTCGGGGCTTTTTGTTGCTGCAGAGAATGGCACAAAGTCTGACTTTGTTACTCCTCTACTCAAGAATTTCTTGTAGCCTTGAGCATCGATGAATTTCTTTATTTGGCTTTGAAAGGTTTTTGCAACTTGCACCTCATATAACTTACCAAACTTACTGTTTATTATTTATCTCACTACACTCTAGAATTTAAGTAGATCAGCCCTTTTGTTGCTCCTCCCACAGGGTACCCGATCTCCCATTTCTGGGCTTGTTTGTATATATATTCATTTCTATTCTGGTTGTCTTTTTTATCTCTTCTCTCTTACAAAACTTTTCAGTCAATACCTTCTACATTTAACTTCCCCCCAGTCCTCCTCTCCCTTCTCACTGAAACCAAATTTAAAATTGATTATCAGTAAATGAATATTTGCCCTTCCAGTCCAACTTAGATACTTCAGCTATTTTTATCTACCTAAAATGTGACTTTTATGAAGTCACCTGTTTCAATAAATACCAACAAATAATTTCAGTGACTCCACACTATCTTTGATAGAAGTGCTCATATTTCTTACTTTGGAATTCAATGTACTCTAACAGCCTGAGTTTAAGTCCAATCTGTGTGACATTGAGAAGGAAGAGGCTTGTCCCCACTGACCTTCTGAGTACTTCTCTAAAAGAAGAAGGAATTGACCTAAATGAGTTCAAATGTATTTTCTTGGTGTATATTCTATAGTCTAAAGAGCTGGTATTTTTATGCCAAGATAAGGTAAAAATAGGTACATGATTTAAACTTAAAGGGTGATACTATCAGAAAAGTAGAAGATCAAGGAATAGTCCGATCTATGGAGAAAGAAATAATTCATGATGATAAAAGAGTTAGCATTATGGGATGCAGAATGGATCATTTTTGTCATCTTAAAATAAAAAAGATTTTGTACAAACAAACCAAGATTAGAAGGAAAGCAGAAAGCTGTAAAATAATTTTTACAAGTGTTTCTGATAAAAAATAATTTGTCAAATCTATAGAGAACCTAATCAAATTTATAAAAATACAAACCGTCCCCCAATTGATAAATAAATGGTCAAAGGATATGAACAGGAAAGTTTCAGATGAAGAAATCAAAGCTATCTATAATCATATTAAAATGTTATAAATCACTATTGTTTACCGAAATGCAAATTATAACAGCTCTGAGTTAGCACTTCACACTTTTCAGATAGGGTGATTTGATAGAAAAGGAAAATGACAAGTATTGGAGAGAACATGAGAAAACAGACATCTAATAATGCACTGTTGGTAGAATTGTGAATTAATCCAACCATTCTGGAGTTCAGTTTGGAATTATGGCCAAAGGGTAATCAAATTTTGTATAACTTTTGATCCAGCAATATCACTACTACAGCTTTGTTTCCCAAAAGATTATAAAGGTTAGGATGTGCATAAACTATTTGTAACAGCTCTTTTTGTGTTGGCAAAATATTGGAAACTGAGGGGATACTCATCATTTGGGGAGTGGCTGAAGTTGTGGTATAGAAATGTAATGTGATACTATTGCATTATAAGAAATGACAAGCAAGCAGATTTCTGAAAAGCCTGAAAAGACTTATATGAACTTATGCAGAGTGAAGAGAGCAGAATCAATAGACGTAACAATATTATATGATGATCAACTATGAAAGACTTAGCTCTTCTCAGGAATACAACAATCCAAGATAATATCAAAATAAAATTCTATTAAATTTTTTACATTCAGAGAAAGAATTGATGGAGTCTGAATGTAGGTTGAAGAATCCTACTTTCACTTTCTTTGTTTTTGTTTCTATTTTTGTTTTCATTTTTTTTCTTTTGCCAACTGTATTTTGTTTTTCAACTATTTCTTCTTTCATCACATGAATGATATGGATATATTTTTACATGATTGAACATAAAAACCTAAATCAAATTTTAGACAATTTTCAGGTGAAGATATTAAAACCATTTCTAGTCATATGACAAGGTGTGGCAGCCCTTTCTGTAGTGGCTAGAAACTGGAACCTGAGTGGATGCCCATCAGCTGGGGAATGGCTGAATAAGTTGTGGTATATGAATATTATGGAATATTATTGTTCTGTAAGAAATGATCAGCAGGAGAATTTCAGAAAGGCCTGGAGAGACTGACAGGAACTGATGCTAAGTGAAATGGGCAGAACCAGGAGATCATTGTATATAGTGTATATGGCAATAACAAGATTATGCGATGATCAATTCTGATTCAACTGACTCTTTTCAACAATGAGACAATCCAGGCCAATGATCTTGTGATGAAGAGAGCCATCCACACCCAGAGAGAGGAGTGTAGTAACTGAGTGTGGATCACAACATAGAATTCTCACTCTTTTTTTGTTGTTTGCTTGCATTTTACTTTCTCATTTTTGTTCCTTTTTGATCTGATTTTTCTTGTGCAGCAAGATAATTGTAATATATGGATATAGTGGTCTAACATATATTTTAACATATTTAACATATATTGGATTACTTGGGGGGTGGGGAAAGGAGAGAAAATTTGGAACACAAGATTTTGCAAAGGTCAATGTTGAAAAATTATCCATGCATATGTTTTGAAAATAAAAAAGATTTAATTAAAAAAAACGTAAAATTCATTACTATCTCTTAGTGAAGGGGAAGGGGAAATAATGAAGAAGAAAATTTGGAGCTCAAAATTTCATTAAAAATGTGAAAATTGTATTTTATATGTAATTAGGAAAAATTATGTGTGTGCATATATATATATATATATATATATATATATATATATATGTATTGTGTGTATTACATATATTTAAAAGGTGGGTATTTCTGTAATCCTTCCAGACAGGGATTCTAATCCTGGTGTCTATGGACTGTAGACAGACTGTGATGGTGGCAGGAATCTCTGAATCCAGATGAAAAAAAATCCATCTTTATTTCACCAACCTCTAAATGAAATTTTATTGTTGTTTTTGTTCAGTTGTTTCATTTGCATTTGACTCCCTGGGACCTCATTTGGGATTTTCTTGCCAAAGATAAAGTGCTTTGCCAGTTTCTGCTCCATCTCATTTTACAGATAATGAACTCTGACAAACAGGTTTAAATGACTTTCAGGATCACGAAGTTAATCTGTCTGAAGCCAGATTTGAACTCAGGAAGACTTGAGATCTAGCACTCCATCCACTGTCCCATTGAGTTGTCCTGACAAATGAACTTTAATAATTTCTTTGCTGTTGGAAGAAAATATTCTAAGAAGTGCTTCCCAGACTTCACCAGACTGCCAAAGTGGTTCATAATATGCAAATGAATATTAATATTAAGTAGCATTTATAGAGAACACAAGGTTTCAGAAGCACTTTCCATATGTTATTTCATTACATCTCGGGAACTGTTTTCTGCTTTGCAAAACATTACACATATAAGATCTGTTTTCTTACTTCTGTCAGCTTGGGAGATAAGAAACTTGGAGAGCACAACAGTTCATTTATTTGCCCAAATCTTCTCCAGCAGAGAGGGCAGGAGGGAGGATGTGATTCCCGGCTTCTCTGGTTGCATCTCTCACCTTCCAAGTTTGCCACCCACTCCTTCAGTAGCTCTAGTCATAGTCTAGCCTGCTGTAGAAATCCCTTCCCCATCCTTACTCAGGGCTTTCCTACCTCTGTCTCCTACCAGAAATTCTCTCCACCTTGGCAATTTTCACCATGCCTCGAATACCAGGACAAGAGAGATGCTGAACCACCATTGATTTCCCCCCTCACCAGGTGGGAATTTTTCTCAATCACTTGAACACTAAGCACCTGATTGGTACCTGAAGCACTCAAGATCTCTGAGTCATCAATTTGGAAGAGACCATCAAAGTCATTTAGTTTAACTCCATTTCATAGATGAGATAACTGAGGGCTAAGGAGTTGTGACCTGAAAAAGATAATAAGATATCTTCTATTTCTCTATACCCATCATAGTGCCTGACTAATGACATCCACATATTCATTTTTTTGAATAAAAGAACTAGGGCCCCTTTCCCACCAGATTACCGTGACCTTGTTCTGTTAGTATCGCATTGTAGAATGTCCTTCTCAAGTATACCCCTCATCTTGTATGGGTGGGTTGATCTGTAGAGAGCGGCTGCTGTTTTCTAGGAATAAATATTTGCGTGGCTATTCATGACAACTCGAATACTTCCACCAGAGTATATTTCCCATTACCAATCAGCCCATCAACAATCATTTGTTTCAATTTCTTTGTCAAGTCATTTACTAAGATTGTAGAGTAAGTAGCTCACCTAGGATCAACTGGGCAGGAAGGGATGGCTTTGGGATCCCTTCTACCTCTGCTATCCTGGCCTTCTGGGATTCAGCAGGAAGGTTTCAGGGAAATAACTAGGGGTAGAACTCCATTCATTGTTGAGCCATCATGGCTTTTCTTCAATCTGATGAGAAAAGAATCAGAAATTGGTGAATTTGCTAAATTTTTGACTCCATATGAAACTCATTTGACTAAAATGCAAATTACCTCTTTCCACAGAAATGCTTCCAGTTGAAAACACAATACTCCATAATTAAATTATCTGGACACTTGCGCTGTGGTTCAGTTTGCTTAATTCTAGTGCGACAAGGGGCATGGCAGAGGAGGAGATTGGAAGGGTTCTTACTGTTTTTACTGTGTTGACCTAATGAAGAGTGTGTTTTTACTTTTAATAATGGGAACTTGTCATACTAACTTCTTTGAGTGTCTGTATTTGGAAAATAAAGGGGAGAAAGAGCAAATGCAAGTATGGTGAATACTGGTTTAATCTTCTCTTATTATTGTGCAAATGTTCCAATGGTCTACAAATGCATTTTAAAGGGTGCCATTTGTGCTGATTTACCACTTGCTAAGAAAAAGTGAATTTAGAAGAGTGTGTTGAAGATTGAATTTTCTCCTTCAAGGAGGCTCTTGTTTTCATTTTTTTCATTTAAATTGTATTAATTATAAGAATCTCAAAGTTGCAAAGATTCTCCCTGGGGACTCAGACTTTTTGGCAAAGAAATTGTCCATTTAGTGGCCGAAAGGATTGACTAATGATGTTCTTTCCGCGTGCAATTAGATTGCCTCAGTTGCTGTGAAGATTTAGCAATCTGTGTTTCTCACCAAGACTCTGAGTGACTAGTCTGGACCATTTTTCCATGTTGTCATCTGTTCCCAAGCCCATGCCCAGCAGAGACATCTGCCCTGTTCGGCATATTTAGAAATCTCATTAATGCAGGAATTAACAGTAAATTGAAGCAGTCCATTAGTGTCTTGTATGCAAGTCTCCTAATTGGGTCTCCCCCAGAATATAAGACTAGGATGGGGAGTTAGCCAGAGGGCCAAGCCTGCCTGACTTTCAGGTAACCCGGTCATGTAGAAAGCTGTTCGATGTCTCAAATGTTTAGTTATTAGCAACAGAATTGTGAAGGCTCTGGGAAATTAGAACAATATGTTACTTTAAAAGCATATTTTGCCTTTCCTCACTTGTGCATAAGAAATCATATAAATTCTATTTCAGTGCTTTGATAGTATGAACCAAGCAATCAAACAAAACTCCTATTTTGAACACATTGCCATCATTGCAAAAACTTTGCATCTTTAAGTACATTCAGATAAAAGTTCTGCATTTGCAAAGTACTATGCAAATGTGTATGAAAGACAGATTGAAGACAAATTGATTTACTAACATAAATATGGTAACAGAAGAGCTACTGCTAAATTGTATCTTAAAGAGTTAGTTGTTCCGAAGTTGTGAGGTCACGGTTAGGGTTAAATACAAGATGCTTCAAAATTGTTTGTTTGTTTTTTAAATAATTTGGGGAAAGGATTACAAATCAACCAAGTACAACTTTAATTTTGAGTATTAAAAAATTGTTGTATAGCAAGAGCAGTTGCCATAGAAATTTCCATCATAAACTTGTTGTGTCATCTCACAAATACACTGAGTGTCTGCCAGGTGAGGAGTCTGAGCTTAGAGTTCAATTATAGGGAAGCTGTGGTGGTTGTTATTGGTCCTTTGTTCTCCAAGAGACCATGACATTTAAGTGAGGGAGGACAAGATCGCCTGCCTCACTTTCCCCTCCAGAGCCACCCAGGTTGCACTCATATGCAAAATCTAAACGATACTTGGGAGGAGAAGAAAGAAGGATAAAATTTCACCGTCAAACCATGGAGAATCCAAAGGGAATTTGAACTCACTATCTCCAGGATGAGTCAAGGAAATTTTGAAAGGGAAAAATCGACTTGGAAAATTACCCCAAAGATGTATATCCCAAAAGGGATGAAGCACTTGGGACTGCTGGCTGAGAAATTTCTGGGCTAGCAGGCCAGCTTGTACCATAGGCCTACGGTTCACCAAATCTCATACAAGTTGTCTGGTCTCTTGTCACCATAAGGCAAACAGTTTCCTGCTTAGATACTAAAAGGGGGGAAAATGAAGATTAATGGAAACCTGGAGTGTGTTAAAGGTAAGTTGCTGGGTGGAGCCATTCTGGGGATACAAAATCCATTCCATTTGTGTTAACGTGCACATTTATAATAGGCCCAATCATACAACAGATAGGTACATAGGTGATTCCACAATGAAAAAGATATCTCAAAGGCATTGCTCTGACTTGTAAGGGAAATAGGCCAGAAAATTGGCTCGCAATTAGAATCTAAAACAGGAGGACAGGAAACATAAAAATACAAAGAGACTTTTTCTCTAGTGAATCCATGTAAAACTAGGACGGGAGAGAGACTCAGCTAACAAATCTCCCTAAGATTTGGCTGCATTCGCATGCAGGACCTAAACATTCCATGGATTTTACCTCTAGTGTCATGATGGTCCCCTGGGCTCCTCTGCTAACCTGCATTCACACCTGTGGACAATCAGTAGCTCTCGTGTGCACCTGCAAGTGTTGAGCATCAATATGGGAGGGAAGAGGGGAGAAGAGATGGGCTACATGCTTCTCCCCTGGTGGAATGGAAATACTTTGCTTTTGTCTTCCTCTACCAAGTGCCCTTCACACAGTATGGTGCATAATAAGTGCTAAATAAATGCTCGCTGGAGCATTGATACACTAAGTCATGAGATCTATGAATGATTCATTCTAATAGGCTACAGGAGCCCAGGATTCACAGTTGGGTTGAAAGTGAGGAACAATTTTGGAGCCTCAAATGCCTCAATTTGATTTGAGAGGAAGATGGCTGAAAATGGCTGGACTGTGGACTTATTTTTCCTAAAGCTCCAAAGGGCACCAAAGGATGTAAAAGGAGGATGATCATGAGGAGACCTCAGTCATGGCTATCAATGTGTGTCTCACTAGCGTAAAGAATGGCCGTCCCGCCTGCTCATGGCTCTGCAATGACTTAACATTCTCTTTTTCTAATCCAGGACTGATGAAAACAAACCTAGGAGAGGACAGTATTATTAGCTTCCCATTAGTGCTGCTTCCATAGTTCAGTTCTGAGTTGGTTTAATTAATCAAAAAACCACTCTCTTCTTTGCTAGTTTGGCTAATTTTCTGCCTGGAATGCCTTTGTTTCCTCTAGTTGATGACCTGGGATGGGACTACTCAGAATTCTTGCCTGCGTTCCACAGTCCATCTTGGTGACTCAGTGTCCATTATCTTTATTCTCCAGAGCAAGTAATCTTCATTCTAACCAGTGTCTTGTTTTTACTGCATGTTCCTGGTTCTGATCCTCTGACATTTCCACAATTTCACAGAATAACTTCAATTGGCTTCAGAGGATTTTCAACTCTTCAAGAACCATAAAACCATACTTGCCTTGAACAACGAAAGCCCACACTGTTCTTAAAAGCAAAGAACAAATTTTGCCTAATCTGATCTCCAGCTGAAGAATATCCAACATCACTTCAACAGCGAGATGATTCAAACCAGTTCCAATTGTTCCATGATGAAGAGAGCTGGCTGTATCCAGAGAGAGGATCATGGGAACTGAGTGTGGATCACAACATAGCATTTTCACTTTTTCTGTTGTTATTTGCTTGCATTTTATTTTGCTTCTCTTTTTTGTGCAGCATAATTGTATAAATCTGTATGCATATATTGAATTTAATATATATTTCTACCATGTTGAACATATATTGGATTACTTGCCATCTAGGGGAAGGTGTGGGAGAAAAGGGGGAGAAATTGGAACCCAGGGTTTTGCAAGGGCTAATGTTGAAGAATTCTCCATGCATATGTTTTGAAAAATAAAAAGCTTTATTTAAAAAATATATATCAAATATAACAAAACCCATCACCAAGAGAAGCTGCATCCTTTCTCTCCACATTGACCTCAGGTGGAGCAAACTGTTCATAATTCTTCATATGCTAATTTTTCTACAAAAGAATTCAACTGCTATCAGACAGCAACCTTCATGTCAATACCACGTTTTTCATCGCTGGTATCTATTAAGACAATTAAAGAGTAAATTAAGTAGTAGAATCTGGAACGAAGTTCAGTCACCTCAGATTAAATGAACGAGAGATGCAGAGGAGATCGCTAGTATCCGAGTGCCATCTTCACATCCTGTTGATGGCCCTCTGATGTCCATCTACCACTAGAGTAGATGCTGAATCATATTCTTTTGAAAGTAATTATTGGTCATGAGATGGTTTCTAACAGTGACGGATGGCGCCTTGATGACATTGCCCATTTTCAATCAACCAGTGTTCCAATCCCCACTGTCTTACATTAGATCTCTTGACCAGCTAGGGCAAGGACCCCTCTTTAGGTCACTAATATCAACAAAAAGAGGGAGGAATTAAACCCCAAAACATCCTCCTGAAAAGAACCTTTCCTGTCCCTCTCCAAAGGCTTCAGAATGTTTAGCCTTGTCAACTGGCTGATGGAGGAGCACAATAATGTTAATTTCCAATCTTGACAGACTGGTCTCAAAAGCCATCCAGAAGGAAAAGTCTAATTTAGAACCTGTAATAGGTACCAGATGGGCATCTCCAAGCAAAAGTCTCTGCTTTATCCCCCAACTTTTTTATCCCTTTAAGTAAGGGTTGGTCACTGTCGGGATGAAATTCAGTGAAATAAAGATCAAAAGAATGGACTCATTAAAGTAGTTTTAAACTGTCAGCCAGGCTCATTTGTTGTAGAAAATGACTACATTTTCTAACGACTAACACAACCCTCCCAAAAAAGCAGAAGCCTCATCAGATCCCTACAAAGAAAAACAATTATCTTTGTTTTTTTCCTCTGCTATTTGTTTGGTGAAAAATCTGTTTCAATCCATCAGTCAGTTCTCGCAGAATTATCTCTAGTAGCCATGCACACGCTTCTGTAATGCAGAGGGACTGGCTGTCCACAGAGGATGTGCGAATAATCTCTTGAGACAAGAGCAATGGCAGCCTAGATTTCCTGTGGGCCCTGAAGGAGAGTTGGAAAGGTGTGATATCACCCACCCACCCGCCCGCCCCACTTGAGCCTGCTGAACAAATCGTTCACCAAATCCACGGATGAGGAGGGAGCTCTATTTCATGCCAAGGACAGACTTTTTCCGAAGGCACTTAATTACCATCAGCCCACGCACTATTTCTTTATTTTTCACAAAAATGCTGAGGAGGGGCTGCAGTGTAGATTCAGCGGATCGGAGACAGTTGGTGTACTGATTTCTGGAAGTTATTTAGAATATTGTCCGGGGGTGGCTGGTAGGATACAAAAGGAGGAGGGTGGGGGAAAAAATCACTGTTGTCTCCTTTCTGTATCTTTGGATAAGCTCTTCCCTCCACAGAGAGAGAGTGGAAAGTCACTCTTCTGAGATCGCTGAATAGAAAATTGTATAAATGGGAAAAGATCATTCCACCTCTCCCATTCAGCAATTATTTTGTGAACATTTCTCCCTCTCCATGTGCCATTTTCCCTCATTACTTCCATTGAGTATTGGAATATTCCCACATTTCCAGGGCTCTCTCTTCTTTCGGGGTCCCTGTTCTTTCTTTCCATTCCACTCAGGACATCCCTGACTTTCCTGTCACCTTTTTAGCCCGAGGGCTGACTCACCCACAGAACCAGCTCCACTCATCTCCCTCTCCCTCCAGCTGCACAGTCGCTGGCCATTAGCTGATCTCTCGCCTGTGTCAAATTGACAAGACCTAATAAAATTCCACTGCTACTATAATTGTAGTGATCAAACTAAGTCCCACTGAAGGCATGGAAAATGCACCACACCCCCTTTCTCCGGGGAGTCAGGTTTATGGGGATATAACATTTCATACACTGCCAAACTTAGCTAATGAGTTTGATTTCATTCCGTTGAAATAACTTGTTTATTTGTTGCTGTTTTCCCTTTCTTATTCTTTGAAACAAAGGGCATCTCTCCAGATGGACGAGAGGGAGAGGATATGTGTGGAAATGAAGGGGATATAAAAATAAAAGATATCCATAAAAATGAAGGAAGATCAGAGCTAACATCTTTCTGAGAAGTCAAAATGGGTAAGCGGTACTGTGATGGGAGTTCCTGCTATTTCATAAAATCACCGTTTATGATGTACACTGCTAGTGGTTATGGGGGAAAAGAAAAACCTTAAGGAATATCCCTATAGCCTTCACATAAACCAAGTCATAAAAGCTACCAAATCTTGATTTTACAAGTGCATTGAGACATGTGTCTGCTCACGCCAACGAGGGTCATATAAAGCAAAGTCACGCAGATGAGTTGGGATTAGGCTTGGAACAGCTATCTTGGTAGAATATTAGATATGGGGAAGAATGAGATCTCGAAGCAAGAGAGCAAATGGCAATTGGAATCAGTTTAGAAACTTTCCTATCCCGGCTTGCTAGAGCCATGGATTTCTGCTTGGGGTAATACTAAGCCACTCATAACTTACTTCTTGATTATATAGAACTAACAATTCACTTGAAGAGAAGCTTGATCATCTTTTTGTTAAGGATCTGTTAGATCCCAGGCTTGAGCCAAGTGGTAGAATTATTGTGTACAAAGAATTCAATGAAAGAAATGTAGAAGGAGGGGCAGTGATCCATGAGTAACTCCTGTGGACCTAAGCTATTTCACAGTATTCCCTATTGAACTGGCTAATACTGTCTTTTCAGGATTTGGGGACACGAGAGCTCCTGACCTTTTCCCCTAACCCTATGTCTAACCAAGCTTGTAATCCTAGCTGTCCAGTCAAGACCTTATGGCTGCTTATCCTTCCTTTTTCCTACCTCTCCCTGGCACTCTCCATCAAGAAAAACTAATTCTGGTGAGTCCTTTGAAGGAACCTTTCTAAGTCAGTCAATGAACATTCACTAAGTACCTACTATGTGCCAGGTACTATGTAGGGGCTGGGGATCTAAAGGCCCAAGCTAGTTTCTGCCTTTAAAGAACTCAATCTAAGGAAGTCGTTGAGATATAAAAAGAAGCTGAAATGGGGGAAGGGAAGGAAAAATAAAGGTTAGGGCAGCCAGCAAGGGGAGATAGTGATCAGAGGAGGTGAGAGATTAAAAGATGATTTTATCCTGCAGAATGATGAATTTCTGGAGATCAGGAAATCCAGGTCAGCCAGGTGGGAAAGAACAGCAGCTATGGCCCTAGTCTCTCTTTCTCACACTGAGATGATTGCTTTTAACCTGGAAGAAATTGGGAAGAGAATATTCCAGGTCTGTTCCTAAGGGCTTCCTTTGGTTCACCTGACAAGATATTGAATATTGATGGATAGACCTTGAATCTGGAATCAGGGAAACTGGATTTCAAATTAGGACTTGCTAGTCATGGGACTGTGGGGCAAGTCATCTAGTCTCTGTGTTCCTCAGTTTCCCTTTCTGCAGTAGCAGCATCTGCCTGTCAAGATTATTGTAATGATTTAATGAGATTATATTAATAAAATCCTTTGCAAATCTCAAAGAATTATGTCAATGTTTTGTTGGTTGCTGCTGTGGTTAAATACAATTTGAATTTTCTGGACCTATATTATCTGAACTTATGACTTTTTTGTGGGAGGTTGAGTGGAGGATAATTCATAAAATTAGATAAAACGTTTGACCCATAACATAGGGAAGTATGTACAGTATAAAATCATGGAATTGTCTGTGTGCATGCTCATGCTATTGTTGTCTGTATTTTGCTTTGGAACACGAGCAGTGATATCATGGGGGGGGTGATTTTGCCTGAATTAGTTTAAATTGAGATTGTTGTCAGCCTTACTTTCTCTTCCTGAGTCATCAGAGACCAGGGACAGGACAAAAGTCAAGACTGGGTTGGCTTGAGATGCAGTGGATGACCATCTTTGGTACCTGACCAAGCTCTGAGCCTTGCCCAATGTCTGCTTCAGTCTTCATGGCTGTGGGAACAATCGTCTCACCTACCCATCCTGCAGAAGAAAGTCTAACTCATCCTGAAGCTGACTTAGCCCATCTAAACCACTAACCCGGTTTTGTTGGGATAGCACCTGCCCATGCTATAGCTTCTTGGGGCCACAGATAAGAGTTTTGTCTTTGGGAGTTTAAAGTATACAGGAAAGCAAGTAGGTTCCTTCTTACATTGTCCTTCTTTTCACAAAACTAACTCTATGGTAATTCCTGGCCTCAGTTCCACTCAGAGTGCATGAAGAAGAAATCAAGACTCAAGTCTATTTTTCTATAAATTACAAGGAATGGTTGATGATTCAAAAATCCCTGGTAAATAAAAGATAGCATGAATGCCTGGAAAACGACTGCTAGATCTCTCTAAAGATGTGGGCCAGCCTAGAAACTCTGTGACCATAATGGCCAGAGGCTTAATCTCTGAGAGATAACTGCTTAATTGGTGAAAGAGTAACAATTAAAAAGGGGAAAATACTTCGGCTATTAACAGGTGCAGACATTTCTTCACATGGCCAACATGTTCTATTTGAACCCTGTAAATCAAACCAGGACCAAAGCAAGGTGGGGAGGAGTGGGGAATCGCAATAAGCAAATTTATGATTGGTGTCAGGAAAACTTTCATCCCTTAGAGCCGTCCAGTAGAGGAGAGATGCTCCCTGAGAGGACCAGTTCTCCCTCTGCTGTAACACTCTGTGTCTTCCCCTCCCTCTTCCTCTGTTCTTAGTGATGTTAATCAGCAACAGCACTGGATAATAGTATCCAAATCGTACCTTTCTTCCTGTACCTTTCTTCCAAATGGATAGAATGGTTTACTGTCTCAAAAGGCTGCCTGTGAGAAGCCCAAAGATCCCCACCAGAAATGTCTTTATTTTCTACTCTCCGATTAGTTGCAAATACACCTGAAAACAAAAATAAGCAAAAGAAAATGAGAGAATTCAAAGTCCTGGTCTGACCCTGAATAAAGTCCTTCCAGGTCATAATTTCTGCCAATGACCTCCCATTTTGTACAGTGTTCCATGGGAACACAGGGAAGCCTTAAGCATCTGGAGGGAGTTTGTGAAGAAAGTATCCAAACATCATGAAAAAGGATCTCAGAGCTACTTGGAGGTTATATCTGAGCAAGAATTCATACTCCAAACTTCTCTCAGGGTATATCTGAACAAGAATTCATCTTCCAATTCTCTTTCCCAGTAAACAGCCTTTGAAGGAAGAGAATCTGTTGCTTCCCAAAGTAGCCCACTCCACCCGGGGATAGCCCCAAATGCTAGTCTCCTTCGATTGAATGGAAACCTGTTCTATCTATTGGTCCTGCTCATAGATATCTGACTATTGAAGCAAGATAGTCTATTGGAAGGAATACTGAGTCTAAAATTGACTATTGGCTTGACTTTGAATAGTAGAATGGTTTTGGGTAAGTATATTCTACCTTATTTGTGTAGAATGAAAGATCTCCTCCAATATGGGAAGCATACAAACTCATGAATGAATACTTGATCATCAAATAATGTAGAAGGTTTATATGAGTCCAAAGAAGAAGACTGTGTTTGAAAGGGAGAAGACTTCCTGATGAAAGAAGAAGAGAGTCATTAGCTGAGCCATGAATGATGGGTAGAATTTGATGAGTTGGGGGAAAAAAAAGTGGACATTCTTAGAGCAGTAGGAGAGTTTCATATAAAGTTCATATGAGGGCTCCAAAGCATAGAACATCCCGAGTACAAGAAGTTGGGCTAGATTAGAATCAATTCATATAGGATACTAGTGGTTGGTGCCCTACCATAAGTTGAGTCCAGTTTGTACACCAAACCATGGACTCTAACCTTCACTGGGAAAAAAGGGTAGTTTTAAAGACTGTATATTTAGCAGTGGTGTTTCAGGATAATTTCTCTGGCTGCAGCATGTAGGGGAATGACTGAAGGCAAGGTGAAGTTTAAAATCTATTTCAGCAAGCTAGGAGGGAGATGAAGGGCTAGAATATATCAATGAAATGTAGCCCAATAGGGAAAAAGAGAAGTGAGTCATTCAAGGATCTTTATGTAGAAAAAACAGACCCATTTGACACTAACTGACCATCATCAGGGAGGGAGGCGTCAAGTATAACCTTGAAATTGTGCATCTTTGTGATTAAAGAAACGGTACTATAACAGAGAAGAAAGGGGAGATCGGAGAGCTGCCTTTTCTCTGAATGTTTGTATAGATGCGTGTGCAGCTGCATGTATGTGTGTTTTCAGGAAAAGGAAACTAATTCAAGTGTGGAAGATGGCTGTGCTATAGTGGAAGAATTGAACTCAAAGTAGAAAGTTCAATTGGATGGCGAGCAGGCTATGGGATTATGAACTAATCCATTTTTAGGCTTCATTTTCCTCATCTATAAAACAACCTTACAAGTACTTGAATATCTGATATGTATTTACTTTCACTATTTATTTAATAAATTTAAAGTTTTAATGTCTCTAATATTTGTGAGTAAATAATCTCTGAAGTTTCTTCCAAGTCAATAATTATGAATCAGAGGAATCCAGAAGGAGTATTTCCTTCAGAACAAGTAGCACAAATCCTGGGATGGGGAACCACCTAACATGATCTCAAAGCCACAACATCATTAGAAGATGGTCCGTGTGAGCCTTTGTATCTAGCAAACCTGATGCAAACATAGAAAAACAAAGACTTCTGAGGTTATCTTCTACCAATGAGCTTATCCAGGCGAGGCTTTAGATGGCCAGTCTCTAGTTTACCACATTGAAAATAGCCATTGATCTTAGTCTGTCACCATTGGTAAGAGATCCCAGTCTGTTACATTGGTAATGGTAAGAAATCCTAGTCTGTCACATTGGTAATGGTAAGAGAGCCAATCTGTCACAATGACAATGCTAAGAGATTCTGGTCAGTCACCATTGGTAACAACAAGAGATTCCATAAATCTGGAGTCCATGGACAGTACTTTTGAGAAGTCAGGGTCAGTTCCCAATCTGGCAAAGTATCAGAAGATTGGAAAGGCCAGAGAGCAGCAAAGACAGAACATGAAGCCAACATAAAGTGAAAAGTATGAACCCATGGTCTTAAAGCTCTGTGGGTGCTGGAGGCTTTGGGCTAATTGTACCTCTGAGTATTGAGTCACCCAGAACGAAATTTATTTCTTAGAAAGAAATGATAAATATAAAGATCGCAGATTAGAAGAAACCCCAGAGACTTTCTAGCTAAAACCACTTAGAAAAAAATTTTTTAAACAGAGGAAGAAATTGAGGGACATGGAATTAAGTGAAGTGCAATGAAATTAAGCTAGTGGTAGCTAGCATTTTTATGCTATTTTCATGTTTGCACAAGACACACACACACACATATATGTATACACATTCCTGTATATTATACACTTTTATATATGTGTGTGTGTGTGTGTGTGTATGTGTGTGTGTGTGTAGACACATCCTCACAAGAATCATGTGGAGGTGAATACCCTTATTATCTTCATTTTATAGATAAGGAGACTGAGACTTTACAAAGTTACATGACTTGATCAATACTAGTTAGGACATCTTCACTCTGCATCTGCTTCTCTGCCAGTTTTTGTTTTGTTTTTTGACTCCTGGGCACAAGATGCCCCTCCCAGGTTAAACTCACCTTCTCCAAATTCTCAAGATGCTGTTAACTCAGACCCTCAGGCTGCCTTTTCCTTGGATTTGAGGACTCCAGGTAAAACATCCACCTCCTCCCAATGCCTTCCTTTATAGAGGCCTAGTTTTTTTTGACTCACTCCATTTTGCATCTTTGGGTCTGCCTGGTTGCTTTCCCAAAGTCATGAAACAAGATCCCTGCCTTTCTTTCCCTTCTGTCCCCTGCCCTGTCCTATTGCTTCCAAGTCCCTGCCTCCTTTTGTGTGCTGGCTACTACCAAAAGGTGGAAGGTAGGAATTGTTTTTCTTTTCATTATTTGGGTCTTTTATCATAGTACCTGGCTGGAGGACACTTAAATGTTAATTGAATTGAATTGGAATTCAGGTCTTCTTGAATCCAAGCCTTCAGCTTATGAGCATTTTTTTTTCCTGTGGCCCATCTTGCCCTGCTCATGCATATAGTAATCCTCCAAACTTATGTCCTCTAATTTCAGAGTCTGTAAATGTTCCAATCTATCACAAAGTGAAACAGAGAAACATGTTGGCAGATTTCACTGATACATAAGGAAGTGAGTAGAACTAGGGGAAAAATATAAATGGTTAGTACAACAAAATAAATGGAGAAGTCAACAAAATGGACCAAACCCTGTTCCATTACATTGAATAATTTTGGATCTTAAAGAGAGATAAGGAAACAATTTTCCTCTTTTTTGTGGGAACAGTCGGGTCCTATGGGTGCAGAATGCAGCACACCCTGTGATATGCAGTCTTCTTGAGTGTTCTTTATTTTAAGGAAATTCTGATGAGATAATGAGACAGTTGGGGAAGGGGAGTAATATTAACAAGAACTATATTCTGATACAATGGTGATGTAGAAACTAAATCTCCCATTCCAACTCTATATCATAATCTTATTGAGTTCTTTGCTGAAAAACTTCAAAGGAGACGAATGAAATAAACAATGAAAGGAGGGGAGGAAGGAAGAAAGGAAGGAAGGAAGGAAGGAAGGAAGGAAGGAAGGAAGGAAGGAAGGAAGGAAGGAAGGAAGGAAGGAGAGAGGGAGGAAGAAAGAGGAAGAAAAGAAAGAGAAATAGGGAGAGAATGAGGGAGGGAGGGAAGGAGAGAGAGAGAGAGAGAGAGAGAGAGAGAGAGAGAGAGAGAGAGAGAGAAACTCCACTGACTCACAGATGAATGCAGGAAAGATGGATTTTTCATTCTTTGAAGAATGAGTAGTGGATAGAGCATCAGCCCTGAAGTCAGGAGGATCTGAGTTCAAATTTGGTCTCAGACACTTAACACTTCCTAGCTGTGTGATCTTGAATTGCCTCAGGAAAAAAAAAAGAAGAAGAAAGAATGAGTGCCTAAATTAATAGACACACCTCTGAAACTCCAAAGGCAATATTTTATTTCCTATCCTGAAACACAAATCCCTCCCCAATTCCCCATTAATTGGATGTTATAGAAGTTATATGACCTGAATCTCCACACTTTATTGTATAAGCAGTCCCTGCCCCCAAAGAGTTTATATTCTGACTTTCTTTTGGAAGAAGATACTCTTCACCCTTGATTATTCTTTGATCTCCTTGTGGGTTTTAATTTTCTAATTTTATTTCATTTCTCCAGTTTAATTTTCAAAATGATAGAACCCAAATAAATACCCATCCATTTCTCCCAGAAGCTGATTAAAAGTCTTCATGGAAATATGGCTCATGATAACTGGTATCATTACACCATGTATTGTGAATGCCAGGAAGTTTTCCTGTGTTTGTTTTGCTCATCTTTCCAGGAAACATTTCCTGAGCTCCTGTTCCGTGCCAGCCTTTGCCACTTCCAAAGGGACATCAGTGTTTTTCTATCAGGCTAAAATTATGGGGAAAGGAGATTAACTTGATTTTTTTTTGTTGCAGAAACAATCTGAAATGGCCATGGTGAGAAAGGCGAAATGCAAATGAGACTTCCTGGTATAGGCTTTGGTGTATTTTGTATAATGCAAGGTTTTATGCAAGGTCAATAGGATATGTAAATTTGAGCCATTGAACAAGGTTCATTTTTCATGTTTCCCTTTGTCACTAAATAGTTATGAGCAAGCTGTTTTAAATCACCAACTTGTCTTATTTTCATAAGTAATCAGAATCCTGAAATAATTGGCCAGAATCTTAAAAAATGTATAAACAAAAATGAATTTTTATAATGGAAATAATGGGATATCATCTTCAGCCTGCTCATGTCAAAGCCCCTGCTTGATTTAATTCCATCAGTCTCCTCCTTTGGTTCATCACTGTCAAAACATATCATTTTATCTTTTTTGCACTTATTATTGTAACAATAGGCTGCCAGATTCAGTCAGGTCATTCTTCTCTGCTTGGAGAGAGGGGAGAGAAGTCGAACCCTCTAGGGCAAAGAGGCAATCAGAGTAACTTTTTCTGTTTAGTTCTTTTCTAATTGTGACTCATTGTTCCTGTGAAACCTGACGTCTCCCTCCCATCAAGACCTTGTTTTTAGGAAGAAGGTGATCCCTCTTCTCCCTTCTCCTTTTCTACCTTTCCAGAACGACTGAAGGCATTTTATATTCTTCCCAGAGGGCTGAGAGACAGGAAGCAGCTCTCAAGGCTGCTCTTTTACAGGTTATTTTCTAATCAGAATCTCTGCTAGAGAAAACTCTGGATTCTGGCTTAAACACAGGCAGCTGCCATTGGTAAGTGTGCCTTCCCTCCTGCCCCACTCCAGCAATTCCTACTCCCGGTTTCATCAGATCTGGTGATCTCTACTTCAGTTTGAATGGCTTAACACAGGTGTAGGGAACCTCCATCAAACGGAAAGGATAGCCCAGCATCAGGGCCCTCGTCTATGGTGTATCCTTTGGGATATAGCATGTTGACCCAATATGCACAAGGTTTGAACCTCACTATCTGAATAATAGATTGGCAAGTTATCTGCCAACCAAGGAATTTAGATGAGCTGCTCCCTCAGCTCAAGACAGATGAGAATCCCAAAGTAGGGGTCTGAGTACATTCTGAGGCCCTCATTGATCCTCATTCATTCACAAAAGCAGCAACATTCACTCTATATCCAAAGATGGCGGCCCAGGAAGCCCATTGGATACTGAAAGAGCCCAAGAGCAAAGAAAAAGGAGGTCCTTCAGCACCCAGACTGGGCTCCAGCTAATGGCAATGATAAGCCAGTCACTGATGCCCTGATTCCCAAAGGCCTTTGTCTTTGAGTGACCCGATGTGGTTGGAGGAGCAAATGAGAGAAGAGATGTAAAGTCCATTGTAAATTGGACCAAGAAGAATTTGGTAGTCTCACAGGGGAGAATGCGCTGGACTTATTGTGAGGAAGATCTTGGGTTCGGATTCAAATTCAGAGACTTATTAGCTGTGTGATTTTTGGGAAATCACTTAATTTCTGCTCCCTTCATGTCTTCAAGTGTAAAATGGGGGTAAAATAGCACCTACCTCCCAGAACTGCTACAAAGCTCAAATGAGACACATTTGTAAATGGCTTAGTATTGTGCCTGGTTTAAAGTAAGTGTTATATAAATTCTAGCTGTGCTTACTGTTGTGTTATTATTATTAATGAGGGGAAACTGGGCAACAAATTAATTCTGTATCTCCTGGTGTCAAAAGTCCAAAATTAAAGCCCTAAGAGAATAGGACACACTCATGATGGTACCGAGAATGAAGAAGCTCATGAGTGAAAGCCATCAATGTAAGTTGTAGATCGAAGCCTCCGAGCTGTTCTTTCTTTTGAGAAAGCCTGAGCACTGAAGACTGGATTTGGAAAGACAGGTTCTGGGTTTAAGTTCTGATTTTTCCACCAATGTGACTTTGATGAAGTAGAAGATTCAAGTCAAATGCTGGGAATAACTTCCCTGGGAGAGGGCTGGAACTTCCAAGCTCTCTGCTAGCTCTGTAGGGAGCTCAAAGCATGGACTTGGCACTTGACAAGTCCTGGGGGGTTACAGAGGGATGGGGGAGATGATGGAGCAGAGGAGAGCCACAAAGCCTCCAGAACTTTAGAGAAATTTCAAGGCCAGTCAGCCTTATGTCTTCATTTTATATGGGAACAAACCGAAGCTCTAAGCAGAAGTGGCCAAAATAAGAAAGAGCAAGAATGGTCCTCCCTGAAGCAAAGCTTGAGATGGGCAGTGGCAGTGGGGGTGGGGATGCTGGGAACTACAGCAGCAGAGCCCACAGGGCAGAGATGCTGAGGTACAGAACAGGTCCCAGGAGTGAGTGGGCAGATTTCCCAAGGAACCAGTGGCTGGACTTCTCTATGATGAAGTAGCTAATCAAAGCAATCAGAACGGAGCACAAAGCTCCTGGGCAGTGCAGCATAAAAGAATGAATTCTGAGGGGGGGAGCCGGGAAAGTCCTGGGCCCTTTTCCTGCCTCAGAACTACTTTGCCCTCTCAGCTGACTGAATCTAAGAATGGGCTGTCTGTCACAGGACTGTGTGAGCCCCTGGGGAGGTCGGGCTAATAAACCACCCTTCGCAGGATTGACAGAAGCCCTAATGTCAGCTGTTTCTTCAAAGGTCTCATGTACAAGCGATGCAGAGCTGGAAGGAGCAGCTCACACCACACACTGGATGACAAAAGAAATCTTCTCACAGGCTTTACGGATGGGCTGAAGATCACCAGATGCAAGATGTTCTTATGTATTTGAATAGAGTCATTAGCAATTGTGCTAATTAGAAGGTTCTACCGGTCTGGCCAAAACCCAAACTCAGCAGCAAAGTTACAGCCTGACAGAGGCGATACTAGATAAGATTTTGTGTGGAAAATCACAGAGGATTTAAATGAATAACAGTCACCAGAGTGTCATGGCAGTCCCAAAATGGCTCCATTTCAGGTTTCTCCAATGCAAGTGTAGCATTCAGAATGAGAGAACTGGCACTCTGTTGGGCTCTGTCCTGGTTGGTATTAAATGGAAGGCGGATTTGAGCTTTAACGCTTTCTTAATTGGTCAGACAATATCTAGGATCCTGGAAACAGTGGGAGCCATTGCATTTTAGGAAGGATATTAATCAGCTGGTGTGGATTCAGGAAATACCGATTAGAATGGTCAGGACAATGTGCTATATGAAAATCAATCAAAGACCTTGGAGTCTTTCATTAGCCTAAAGAAGGCCTAGTTATCAAAGAGAAGGATTAGGTTGTTCTGCTTGTATGGATGGGAGAGGATGGGAAGAAAGTGGATGGGAAATGGATGAGAGGAAGGTTTCTGGTTGCTAAAAATAAGAAATTTCTAATAATACAAGAAGTTTCAAGGCAGAATGGCTTGGATCAAAAAGTCTTGCATTCCCTATTGCTATAGCCCTCTGAGAGAAATCACAATCACTGACTCACAGAATCAAATGATTGGGAAGGGTTTCTGAGAACACCAACTTTGACCACTTCCTGACTCCCTTCTAGAAATGCCAAAGAGCCAGCCACCCATCCATCCACCCATCTATCCATTCATCCATCTAAACACCCATCTATCCATTCATCCATCCATCCCCTTATTCATCCATCCACCCACCAATCCATCTATCCATCCATTCCATCTACCCATCTATCCATTCATCCATCTAAACACTCATCTATCCATTCATCCATCCATCCCCTTATTCATCCATCCACCCATCCATCCACACACCAATCCATCTATCCATTCATCCAGCTATCCACTCACTCATCCATCCATCCATCCATCCATCCATTCATCCATCCATTTATCCACCCATCCATCCATTTATCCTTCCATCCATTTGAGTTTTGACTTCTGGGCAATCCCTCTTCTAAGTGTGCCTTTCAAACATCTTCCACATCTTCTCCTCTCCAGACTAAATATTCCCAGTTCATTGATCTAATCTTCCTGCTCCAGCTTCACAGCCCAGACAGCCATTTGCCAAGACTGTCTCCTCAACTTTTTGCTGCCCATCATCCTGCCTCTTTCTGCTACTCTGGAACAGCACCCAACTCACCTGTATCCCTACACTCAGTTCTTCCAGAATCCAGGCCCCAGTCCCTAGGGAGGTGAAAGCCCATAGTTTCAGCTCCCACGTTAGCATGCAACTCAAACAATTGGCAACATAATACAGAAAGTAGCCTGCCTACTACTAGCCCTGGGTACCAGACTATGCTTTGGCTTCATCTCCTATATCACTTCCACCCAAACTTCTTTCCCTTTTTTTCATTTCTTTAGTTTTTTTTTTTTTAATTTTTTCCTAGTTATATATACAAAGAAATTTTAACATTCCTTTTAAAGCTTTGAGCTTGAGATTGTCTCCCTTCCATTCTCTTTGCCCTCCATTGAGAAGGCAGGCAATCCATTAGCCACCATCAATTCTTCCTTCGGTATGAGTAGCTTTTTCCTTCTGAGTTGCCTTGGGTCATTGTTTTGCTGAGAACAGCCAAGTCATTCACCATTGATGGGTACAATGCTATAGCCTGGATGCCTCAGCAGCCTTTTCAGAACCACATTGCTCTCTTCCAGGTGTGAGGAAGGGGCGAGAAAAGACGCCCTAAACATTGTCCGCTTACCCGACTCCCAATTCCAGCTCTAGTCCTGATTACCTCAGGTGCATAAGTCCACCCCTGCAGTCGAAACACTAAAACGTACAAAAAATTCTGCAAGTTGGCTCTGCTCACTCTCCATGGCCGGCACGTGGACTCTCACAGACAACACAAAATCCAGTAACCCTGAAAGAACAACTCTTGTGAGAGAATCCAATAGGTATCGCACCCAGCTAGCACCCTGAGTGAAAGGCTGGCAAACAAAGGGCATTTCCTGGAACCGGTGCCCGTTTCTCTGAAGCGGCGCCGGGGCCGAGAATCTGGGGGAGGCTTTGCAGTCAGAGCTAGTCTAGTAACGAGCTCATGTGCCCTGCAGAAGCACCGAATGACAGGCTCCTGATAATGTGGTTGCCCCTTGCAGAAAGCACTGTGCCATCATCATCAGGTCCTGTGCTCCCGCCATAACAACCCTGATGTGAAGGAGCCTTTTATGAAGACCCGGAGACCCTTATCATCAACGTGCCCAAAGTCGGGTGACTTTAATGCCCCCAGACATGGCAGGACATCCTTGGGAGGAAGCCGATGGAAATGGCCCCAGCAGCGGTCCCTGCCTCCCAAAGACTTGGGCTTCATTGGACTGTGCTCCACTCTCTTTTGGTGTAATGGACACTTCCTTTTCCCCCACCATTCCTTCCTCTTCCCATGGCACGATCTTGTGGCCCTGAATCATCCAGGGGATCCTTTTATCATTCACCAATTATCTCTCTCTTCCCTAAGTTGTGGAGTTCAGAATTGAACAGGATACTCGTGAGGGTCTCTGACTATACAAACATTGTATCCTTAATCCCGAACATTGTGCCTCCGTTAACATGGACTGAAATCATTTAAGTTTCCATGGTTACTTTGTCGTGTTGTTGACTTACATAGAATTTCTAATCCCCCAACTTTTATTTTCCTTCCTCACACACTGTTGGCTACTCATCTCTCTCTTATCTTTTAGTTATAAAGATAATGTTTGAACCCCAGGGTTGAACAGTTTATTCCTATTAATTTTAGCTTGGTTTCTCATGCTCACCTGTTGGAATCATTTTGTGTCCTGGTTTGTGATCAAATGCATTGACCATCGCTCTCTCCCAGACTCTTTGGTCATCTGAAATTTGACAAATGTATCTTCTATCGATTCATCCAAGTCATTGCTAAAAATGATGGCTGGGTGACCATTGCTCACCCCATGCATTCACTGCCCTTAATATCTCTATGGTTTCTTGTACTTCTACCATTGGGTCCTTGTTCAGAGAACTCAGAGTGCATCAGTCCATATGTAAAACATCTTGTCACAAAAGTCTGGCTAAAAATATGTCTGATCAAAGCCACAAGCTGAACACAAAATAACGGAAAGAGATAAATGGTGATTTTTCAGAGAGCCTGTCACCGTTTGGCTGGGGCCAAGTAAATGCGGGAAGGGAGAAGGCCCCACCAGGGTAGGTGATCTGAGAAGGTTCCACAGCAGGCAAGGAGAAGCCCACATGGGGGCGGGTACAGGACACTGAACAAGGGATTCTGGCAGCCTGACCAGGGCATCGGGGAAGCTCCGCAGCCACCTGCAAGGGAGCATTGTAAAAGCCAGTGCCGGCCTCCAGGCAGTTGGGGGGCTCACAGCCCAGCTTGGGGCAAAGGGAGGACGAATCCCCTGGTCCAGGACCTGGGGCATGGTCCCTGTGGATGCTTGGTTTGACAAGAGGCCCAGAGACATCAGGGATAGCTGGACTTCCGTGTGACCTGGACTCTAGGGAGAGTTGCTCCAACTGATTGCCGACACTCTTTTGAGTCATCAAAGGCTGGTGGGAAGTTAATGACCCAGGGGTTGGGCCAAGTGGGTGCCTTCGGTGCCAACTAGTCTCCAAGTGTCCCCGGTGTCTGTTTCAGGGACAGACTGTTGTCACCCGGCCTCTGCTGGGGACGTCTTGGGGCAGACATCCCCTGACTTAGCTCCACCTTGGTTTAACCGTCTGCCAACAGGGTTTACCAGAGCGTGGCTGCTGCCCTGGGCTGACAGATGAACGCCCAAGGTACATAAACTATGTATAGGACTGAGATAAAACGGGGTAAGGGACCAAAGGTCTGAGCAACCCCTGAAATAATTCACTTCTCTGGGAAGCCAATCTGAGCCAACAAACTTAGTCCAGCACTTACTGCCCGCCTGCCATTGCCCTGATATAACCCTGTTTCCGGTCAGGCATAGGATATTATGCAGGAACCTGCCCATATACCAGGAGATGTGGCTCCAGGTTCATGGAGAAAATGCTCAGGGAAGGCTGCACGTCTGCCTCGGGACTGAGTTCCATCCAGAGCTTTGTGAGAAGGAGACGGCGAGCTTCCAGAGACGTTTCAGAGGAGGACGGATGGACAGAGAACAATACAGGAAGAACAGACGAGGAGAGAACATGTTGATGGTTACAGTCTTATAGGAGAAGCTGGATCTTTCCAATGTTCCATTATGCCCCCTTAGAGATGCTGCAGAGGGAGCTCCCTGGGTGAAATCAGCCTCTCTCTGGGTTTAAGCTGAGATTTCTCCTCACTCTCAGCTAAGCATTCATACACTTTTCCATATCACATGACAATTCTACCATTTTTCCAATTGTTGTTTGCTGTTTGCTTGAGAAAAGGAGGCTAGTTTCTCCACTGTGATGATCCTTTTGGAAGTTGGTATTTAATGGGTTAGGGTCAAGCTGGTCAGTACAACATAAGTGCTGCCCTGTTCCTTAAGAATCTCCCCTTCTGAAGCCCTAACATCACACACACACACACACACACACACACACACACACACACACACACACACGTGTGTGTGTGTGTGTATTAGAGAAATATCAATGTAATTCTAGTCTGAGACCTCTCTCCCCAAAAGGAGTAGATGCCCATCTTTGCAGAGCGACTTGAGAACCTTCTTCCCCTGCCCCAAATTCTCCCCCTGCCCCAAATTCTCCCCCTGCCCCAAATTCTTCCCCTGCCCCAAATTCTCCCTCTGACCAGCTTCTGGGCGGCTCTAATCCTGCCGGGGAGCGCTCTGGCTACTGGAGGGGATACGATTTACACTCACCAAAGGCACAGCAGCCTCTGGGATAAGATCCTGACAGAGAGAACGCGGATAGGAGAACTCGCACACATGCACAGACACACAAAGCATCTTCGCGCGTGCTGAACATTATCAAAACCTCATCTGTCTTCAAGGTGTTCGACTACAGCCAGTGACTCATTTATAGCCCCCAGGTTTCAGAGACAGGAGATATAAATGAAGAGACCCTATGGCTTCTTGCCTTAGAAAGCTTGCCCTTCTGCAGAATCCATGGCCGTGTATGTGTCTGCATTTGTGTATGAGTACATGTGTCCCCACACATCTGCCCTTGGCTTCTGGGCGCAGGAATGGCAATGCCCTCCTCAGGGCTCTCTGCCAGTCAGTGCCCCCTGGCACCCAAGAACCGCTTGGCTGTGGCCACAGAGATGGGCAGTCCTGTCCCTTGCCAACCTTGCCCTCCATTCGTTGCTCTCCGGTGGCTCCTCTACTTCTACTTCCTTGATCTGAACTGCTCTCATCTCCAATTCTTCCCTTCCTAAATCCTGAGGAACAATTTTATTTGGGGCTTTAGTCTGGGGTGTGTGTTGTGGCTCATGACGAAGGAGGAAGATGGTAAAAAGTAACCAGAACACAGACATAAACCAGTGTTACAGGGAGAATATCTCTTCTTTGAGGTCATGTGGTAGGTAACTGCTACTCAAATAAATCTACCTTAATGCTAAAATTATAGAGATGAGAAAAACTCGGGTTTTATTATTATGCTGAAACATAAGTTCAGATCTCAGGAAAAAAACAAAACAAAATAAGACAAAGCAAAAAAACTGAACAAAGACTAAGATTCTAACAAAGCCATTTACAGACAAAATTATGTTAGAGTGAAAGAAATAATTCTTTTACAGATTGCAATCTTGGACATTCCTCCTAGACCATAAAAGTTAGAGCAAGGACAGACTCATAACCTGTGCTTCCTTCAATGTCATAGAAGTTGAAAAAACTTAAGTAAAGTCTTATTTTATATATATATACCCTAAGGAAACAATCCCAGTTAAACAGACTCTGTAGGTAGATTTAGGAAGATCACAAATTAAATTGCACCCAAAGGGTTCAAAAGAAGAACAGAGGATGAATTTGTAATTTATAAATTTGTAAATTTTCATGTCACCAAGATAACTGAGAAAACTGGCATCAGTGAAATCTTTCCTTACACTGTCAGCTAGAAAAAAATAATGAAATCACTCTGGAGAGCTTAAATTATCCTATGGCTTTTATGGTAAAATGTCAGTCTTCTCTTGCTATTATCATTCCATAAATCAGGTTCTGATCAGGTGAAATTAATATTAATAGAAGACAGAATTTTAGTTAACCAAAAGTTACAGGAGGAATGGCTCTAAGTCCCAAATGATAAAAATTTATAAAAGCAAATAAGTTTCCCACAACACCAGATTGTTAGGCAGTGAAAAGGAAACACTAAGCAATTAAGGTTATAGACTAATTACAAGTATTTTCAACAGTGTCTTCCCCATCTCCACCAGTACCCTCCTTTCTGTTTCTCTCTGCAGGTGGTCTTTCCTTCTAAGACAATCTATCCTGCTATTTTTTTAAATAACAGTTTTATTTTAATTTTTTAATATATGCAAAGATAGTTTTCAACATTCACCCTTGTAAAATGTCGCGTTCCAAATTTTTCTCCCTCCCTATCAGAAAGCAAGTAATCCAATATAGGTTAAACTTGTGCAATTCTTCTAGATGTATTTCCACATTGACATGCCATATTGCTACTATTTCTTTCTTTCTTCCTCCCTTCCTCTCTTTCTTTGTTCTTCCTTTCTTCCTTTCTTCTTTCCTTCTTCCTTCCTTCCTTCCCTTCCTCTCTCCTTCCTTCCTTCCTCCCTCCCTCCCTCCTTTTCTTTCTTTCTTTTTCTTTTCTTTTTCTTTCTTTCCCTTCCTTCCTTCCTTCCTTCCTTCCTTCCTTCCTTCCTTCCTTTCTTTCTTTCTTTCTTTCTTTCTTTCTTTCTTTCTTTCTTTCTTTCTTTCTTTCTTTCTTTCTCTCTTTCTCTTTCTTTCTTTCTTTCTTTCTTTCTTTCTTTCTTTCTTTCTTTCTTTCTTTCTTTCTTTCTTTCTTTCTTTCTTTCTTCCCCTCTTCTCTCTCTCTCTTTCTCAACAGTTCTTCTAGGTGATACCCTAATGTACTAGTGATTGTAAGGGGGAAGATTCCAGGAGATGAGGCTAGGAAGGAGTCACATCAGAGATACGAGTTTACCTAAGAGAACACCCACTCAAAGTGTGTGGACAAAGTTTGTGTTAAAGGATCCTATCCTTCTCTGTCCCTTAGCATTTAGAGTCTTCCTTATATGAAGAGAACTACAGGAAGTAGGAGACACCAACCTTTTAATTGTTACGCTTTTAATATGTCCTCTATAAAGGCTTAGCAGCCAATTCATTAAAAGAATCCTTACGAGTGACAGAAAATAAAAATATCCACATCTCTTGGATGGAAATGGAAAATGATGTGTCTTCATCCTTTATCATCAAGGAGATCCTACACAGGCATCAAATGAAGGCAGCTACAATTTGGAGACAAACTGTGGGTTCATTTGATGAGAAACCTCCCTTTACCTTCTGTACGAGTCTGGCATCAATCAACCTGGAGCAGCAAAGTTTATTTGCTGTATTCCCGACCATGCTCCCTATTATTGGTCTGCAAAACATTTTTTTCCTGAATTTGTTCTAAAGGCCTCTCTCCTATTTAGTTTTATCTAAGCCATGTGCTGGATTTATGTTACAAATCATCAATTTAAAAATAAAGAATATCCACTTCAAACCTGCCAGTTTTTGGCCTGGACAGTGGGTAGGCTGATTTTTTCTTTTAATTCATATACTCAGTTGGGGTGGGAGATGGGGGGCATGAAATAGAAGATGAATATAAGAAATTCTAATGCAAACTAGGGAGTCCAGGACTCCAGGAGAGCTAAGGGACAGCCCACATTCTGAGTCTCAGACCACCATTAACCCAGCAATGACCCGCCTTCCAATACAAGCTCTGGACATCTTTCTTGCTTATGCTGCACTGGGTGGGTTGTACACGTGGACCTTTCTGTCATCAATGCTGTTTGCATCTGTGATTTCTATATTAACTGATTGTGTTCCAAGAACGTGAACACTCCCACTCCCCACCTACTCCCAGAACCAGGAGCCTTCCAATAACCTTACACTACCTTACCAAGCTGTCTGGGCCTTCAAAATTTCTCACGTTGTATTGGGGAAAGATGACATGGACAGGAAATATAAGTCATTTTGAAATAAATAAACTAGAATTTCAAGAGGAGGTGGAGGAGCAGCTGGGTGGTGCAATGGGTAGAGCCCCAGCCCTGAAGTCAGGAGAACCCGAGTACAAATTTGGCCTCAGAAACTTAACACTTCTTAGCTATGTGATCCTGAGCAAGTCACTTAACCTCAACTGTCTCAGAAAAAAAACAAAGAGGAGATGGAGAAGAGAGGCAAGTAAAGCTCCAGGTCATGTAAACTTGTGTCCCACTTGGTTAGTGGTACACTTCCTAAAGCAATTAGTAAAGCTCATCATCCTCCCCCTCCAATAGCTTGCTTTAGTTTGGTTTGTTTCCCATGTCTTCTGATACACGGCCAGACAGTTGAAGAATCCCATTTCTTAAAGCTTCAACAAGAAAATGTAATAAGGTTGGTTTTCTCCGTTGACGACATTTCTCAGTATTTTTGATGAATCATTTGTATCTCAGAAACACACCGTGCAAGCTCTTAGTTCCTCTTCCAGGATTAGACATGTACAAGGCTACTTTCTTGATAAAAGATTATTTTCCTTAGATAAAAGCAGGAGGGAATAATGCTGAAGATCTCTTCTTCCATTGTTCCTCAGGGTAAGATGTTTACATATCCCCAGCTGCCATCATCTCCTGTTGGGTGGATAACTTTGTACTTTCTCATTTCTGAAGTCTCTCCTATTAGTCATGGCAGGGACATCCCACAAACCCACAAAACAAGTCCTATGTTTCCAGAGATATTGAAATGCTATGTGCACATAATATCCAGGCAGAAGTGGAGAGATTATTGTTGGAAATATAAGGCACAAGAGGGGCAGGATGGATTGACATACGTCAAACCTGGGCAACTTCTCTCCATATTCAGTCAATGCTTTCCATCTATGTGATGATGGATGAATTACTAAGACAAGATGAGTTCTGTTTTTCCTCTGAGGACTAAGAGCCTCTCCCAGTTCATGGCAGAAGCAAAGAACTATAGCTCTAGCTCCGTGTAGGATTCATGCTTGTGGTATACGTGTGGCCTGAGGAAGTACAGCATAGTGGCAAGAATTCTAGATTTGTGAGTCAGGAGATCTGGGTTCAAATTCAATGTCTCTGGAAACATAAGACTTGTCTCATAATTATCAAAAACCCATTGACAGTTTACTGGGCATTGAGTGGAAATGAGGAGGGAAAATCTTGCTGCCCACACTTCAGAGGGGCTTATATCACCTAGATTTAAAAAGAAAATAGAAACACAAAGGTCGATTTCCAAAGGAATATGCTCCAAGTGTCCGATGAATGTGCAGAGAATTAACCCACCAAGAACTTGGAAGATGGTGGAGAGCAATTGAGAGAATCAGGTGGGTGAATTTCCCAGAGTGGGACATTACACAGTCCAAGAGGAGAATAGAACCTTAAGATTCAGCTCAAGAGGAGTGGATTTTATCTGTTTGCTTAGAATTACAAAACAACTTGAAAACATTTCCTTTCTTCCTCAGGATAACCTCATGTATGAAGCAAGTATGATCTATCCAGTCTTCATTTTACAGACAAAACAAAAATAAAACTAGGGCTTCAGGAAGCCCAGTGACTGGCTTACAGTGAGACAGCTTCTATGTGGTAGGGTATGAGTCCAGGCTCCCAGTCCAATAATTATTCCACATCATTCCACATCCTTACCCTGCCTCTCCAGAGTCTCTGCTCACCCAAAGACATTATCTCTTTCATGACTTTCTGAGAATTTATGGTCACATTTAGAGTGCAATAATCAGCATGCAGCGATTTCTGCCTGGCTCCCGAATACATCCTTGTAAGTTGACTTTCATAGAGATACAGAGGAATTGACCCTGGGGTCTTCTGCTGAAATTAGTGACTCCCCCCTGCCCCATAGCCCCTTATGGCATCAAGCTGTTGACTACCTTAAGTGGTTAGGGAGGAATCTGGCCTCCAACCACAGGGATCACAACGAGGCAATCATATAAGCCTGGGGTATTCCAGAGCTGAAAGGGATTTGGGCAGGTGTTTCTAGGTTCAGTCTGTATCCCTACCTTACAATGCACCCAAAAAGCGCCAACCCATAAATTGTCAGGTGTCATCAGGTGTCAGTGACGGGTGGGCAGGAAGGAGAGAGAAGGCGGTATTCCATTTCAAGAGAAGTGGGAGTTCTTCCCACCTTGGATTAGATGCCTTTAATTAGAAGGAAGGTTTTCCTTAAATGGAGCTGAAATTCAGCTCCTTGTATGTTTTCCTATTGTCCTTGTGTGTCAGATAAAATAAGCTTTGTCTCTTTTCCCCACAGACCTTGGAATAGAGTGTCATCAGTCTACAGACCCCAAACTCGTGTTTTATTCAGTACTTCCTGTTCCTTCCACTGATCCAGGGATGTGCCATAACCCTATGACCTTGAGACAGACCCCTCTTTCATTCCATTTGGTCTCCTCCAGATGCTCTCCAGCTTAGCACTGTAACACCCAGTCCTAAACATCATTATATTCCTCCTGAGATCTGACCAAAGGGAGAACAGTGAGACTCCCATGAAAGAAAAATCCAGACATTGATAGCAGCCTCTAGCTTCTGCAATGTGCAACTGCCACTTAAACGTGGGACATTTCCAAGGCCATCACAGTGGGTGACAGGCTGATGAGAGAGATGATAGACAGATGATAGATAGATAGATAGACATATAGATACAGCTATAGGTATAGACATAGGGTTAGAGTTAGGGTTAGGGTTAGGGTTAGGCGTACCAGCCGCAGCTCAGCTGGACACACATCCTTCAAGCCTGGAAAGGTGGCCCAGAAGATTTTCACTGGGCCATTTGTGATTTAAAATCACATTTCAGCCCTGGGAGTCTCATGGATGAGAATTTGAAAGGGAACTTCTTTTATTCCACAAAATTGCATTTTTTAAATTGATGAGAACATCAAAAGAATATTTTGCTTCTGAACTTTAGAATAAGATTGATTTCCTTCTTGTAAGAAGTTGAGGCCATTTTCAGCAATTCCTTCTGATGGGACGGGCTTGCACCAAGTAGCACAGCCATTGACTGTTTCTTGGGGATGATCCCCTCCTGGGCCCTTAGTGACTCCTTCCCATATCAGCACGCCAGATTTGAATCCTCTTTCCTCCAGAGCAGTCGTGAGGGCTGAGAGCGTCAGTGCCAGGTAGAGCAAGCCCTATAAGAGGAGAACTGGAGACCCACGGACGACAAAGGAGAAGGAACCCTGTCGGGAGGACGGCGTTGTAGACAGAGATGGTAGCTTTCCCAAGGACAGCAGCAGAACCGATGTTCCAGGGGGCTGGGCCTGGGAAGGGGCTGTCAAGGGGAGGGATTCCATCTGCAAACAATTTTCAAAGCAGATTTAACTGAAAGTGAACACCCGGATTTTCTCATTTCTCCCCACCTCCCCCATCCCTCACTAGGTGTTTAAAGGAAGAGATTGTTCTGGTTTTCAGCAAACAGAACTAGGCCCAGTAGATTGAAATTCTGAACAGTTAGATTTCTGCTCTGTATAGTGGGGAGAGCAGAGGGAGATGAGCAGCTTTCCATCTGCTCTCCTTGCAGCTGCCCCGACGTGGAGAGCTGCTTCTGGAGGCTATGGGCTCTGCAAGGAGGAAGCTCGGCCTCCAACACGTTAGCGATTCTCTGTCAGCTTCGGCTGAGAGGCCGTGATTAACAGTGCCCTTTCCATCTTGGAGAATCTTGGGCCCTGATTTAATTTTGCCTCCCTCCAGTTCCTACCTCATTCAGCCATCTGGAGATGCTAATAAATGAGCGATGGCTAAAGGTCACTGAAGAGCATCCCAGAGGGGAGATGCTGCTCCAGAATAATCAGCTGCTGAATAAGGGAGAGTGCGCTCAGGCCCCTTTCTTGACGGATGCTTTTCTGGCCTGCGGACACTAGGGTGTCCACACCAGGATTAGCTCAGCCTCCAGAGCTGGGCTGCATTTTAACCACGAGAATCTCCACCAAAAAGGGCAAGCACTCAGTTCTGTCAGGTGCCCCCATATCCATGGTCTCTGAAAGATTGTCGTTGCCAGTGTAGACTGTTAACCTCCTCTCTCAACGGCAGTCATGCCAGTCAGAAAATGGAAGCAATCTTCAAGACCTCCTAGTTCAATTCCTTCACTTTAGAAATAAAGAAGCTGAGAGCCAGAGGAAAAGGAAAGACATGTGGATGGTTCTGAAGAAATTGAGACTTGAAGCTAGGACTGAAAAAGCCTATTTCAGGGTTTATTCTGCATCTCTTGAGACTTTTACCCCTGTTAGGCAGATCCTGGGCTCTTGGGCCAGAGTGCTTAATGGAAGAGGACATTCTGTTCATGTTTCCTAATTGTATTCAGAAAGGGCCTTAGAAATGGAACTTTCCCATTTTAATTTAAGTAAAAGTCCTTTGTAAAACCCTGAACTACAAGTAGCCAGATCCACCAAATCACCAAATCACTTAAAACAGGGATCAAAGCAGTAACTGGTTTTGTAGAGTAAAGTACACACTAAGTCAGTTGCTTGACTCGTGCAAGCCACTAGTTTTTCTGCAAGAAATAGTTTTATGAATGGATGAAGGATGCTGGGAGGTTCAAGATAGTGTTGAAGAATGCTGGGAAGTTAAAGTCAGTGATGAAGGATGCTGGGAAGTTAAAGTCAGTGATGAAGGATGCTGGGAAGTTAAAGACAGTGATGAAGGATGCTGGCAAATTAAAGGACAGTTGTTGTCACAAACAGATGTTAGGCTCAAGTCTTAGCGCTGAGGTGGCTGCTCTGTTTAATACACTAAGTTGTCCCTTTAACAATCACAAGGTAAAAAGTGACCACTATGTCAATCATTGGATCAAAAATAATTTCTGTCATTTCTGTGAAGTGTACAAAGCATTTACTTTATAATAGCTTTGCAAAGTGGGGAATGTTCACATTATTATTCTTATTCTACTAAAAGGGAAACTGAGTCACAAAGAAGGAAGTGGTTTGCCCAGAGTGACCCAGTCAGAGGCAGAAGGGAGATTTAGCCCCGGGGCTCTTGAGTCTGAGATCAGAGCTGCTCATAGCACAGGACCTGCCAACGGGAGCAGATGGGTGGCTCAGTAGGTAAGCGCTGGCCTGGAGGCATGAAGCTGTTATTGAGCCATTTATCAAGTCCAACTCTTTGTGACCCTATGTACCACAGCAGGCCAGTCCAAGAAAACCCTTGGCAAAGATCCTGGAGTGTTTTGCCATTTCCTTCTCTAACGGATAAAGGCAAACAGAGGTTAAGTGACTATTCTATACCCAGGAAGGGCCATTTGAACCCTCTGTCCTCTGCATCACCAAGCTGATCCCGAAGTCAGGAAAATCAGAGTTCAGATGCACGCTGGGTAACAAGCTCTGTTTGCCAAGAAAACCCCATAAACAGTGTGGTCCATGAGGTCATGAAGAGTCAGACACTAAACGTTTGTCCCACAGGAGCCGGCCTGGCCCCGCTCCTGGCAGCCTTTCCCCTCGGGATGCAGTGGTGGAGGCTTATTGTGGGGCAGTAGAAGATGCTCTGCAGAATCCCAGACCCAGACATTTATATTGCTTCTAACAACCTTGCAGAGCCAGAAGGGGAATCTTGCCCCTTCAGGTCAGAAATCCACCATGGGAGCCCGGCTTCTAACAACAGAGGAAGGATGGAGAAAGAGGGTGTTTTCTAAGGCTGTTTAAAAGAAATCAATTACAGCTCCGCTTCACTGGGGGAATGTGTCTACTCAGCATCTCCATGTTCATCCTCGACATTAGCGAGGCGTTTTGCTGATTCAGAGCCTCTGCTAAAACTGCCGGCAAAGTCCGCGGCTGCTCTGACAGGCTTGTCAGTCGTAGAAAGAAGCAGAGTCTGTGGGTGGTCTTCTCCTTTTTCATGCTTTCTCTCACCCAGGCCCCATTATGCCTAATGAGAAACCCCTGGGTGGCTGCAGCGGCAGCTGTTTCTAGCACACCTCCGTGTGCTTGTGGATGAAAGAAGCAGCTTGTCCATCGATACCGAACTCTGCCTGAACAGTTATTTCGGTTAGTGAAAGATCCCACACTCTCCATTGACTTGTCCCTTTTCTTCTCAGTCTTGAGATTGTCACACAAACAAGCATTTATTTATCACCTAAATATGTGCTAAGCACTGAGG